>NC_092015.1:22757617-22917617 GCF_042242105.1 Pempheris klunzingeri
ACAAGAAGACCAACTAGATGAAGAAGGTAAAGTAGTGTTATTATACAGCTTGTACTTCGCCATCTATAATGTTTTGCTTCTCCCAAGAGACTCGTCAGAATCTTGCAATTGGTTTTGCGCCACCAACGTCAATATCATGCTGTTTAATCTCTGTAATCATGTCAGATGTATGTATGTATTTAAATAGGTAAGTAGGGAGGGCAGGTACATACACTCAAAGTGTAAATACAAGCCTTTTGTTTCTGTCTTATAGTAGAACCCATAGAGATCCACAAAAGGAAGCTCTTCCTGTGGTTCAGCCCCCTTCCTCATGAGGAGAAACAGTTTGGTGGTTACTTCAGCCCAGAGACCATGCATGTAGATCCACTGATCCTGGAAAGAAAAGCTGAAGAGGGGTCGGGACTGCTCAGTTCCCCTTGCCAAACACAGAACCCCTCCAGTCCCTCTGTGACCGTGGAGGAGCTGTTTGAGTCCACTGATCCCTTGAGTGTGGGTCAAGGGCTCAATGTGCTGATGTACGGAGCTGTGGGAACAGGAAAAAGTACAGTGGTCCGAAAGCTGGTGCTAGATTGGTGCGCTGGGACTACCCTGACCCACTTCAAGCTGCTGATTCCTTTCTCTTGTGAGGACCTTGGCCAGTTGTCAAAGTAAGATATCTTTACCTTATTCAGTAGCATTTTTCATAGTTATACTAACCACTTCACCCAACATCAGCACCAATCAACACATTCTAATTTATCATTATGAGCTAAGGCTTAATATGTAGTTCAATCCATTTTATTTCTGATTTAAAAATTTTGGTTTGTTTTTAAGCAGTGCTCGTTTCCTCAAAAACTGCTTCCTGTTTCATCAGGATCAGTTTCAAAAATTGCCAACTTCCTGTCAGGCAGAGCTAATGAAATGAAATGATGAGAGAAATATGCATACCAAAGTCTGTGAATATTGGAGCAACTCTGTCTGAGAATAACTTCATGTTTCATGTTTTGGGCAAAGTTAGTAGTCATGTCCCATCAAGTGCGTTTCATAAATCTCAAAAACTTGTTTTAAGACATCACCTACCACGTTTGCATTTCGCCAAGTGGCTCTGGTTAATTCTTTAGTGCAAGTTTGTTTGTTTGTCAAAGTCCTGTGAATGGCTTCACTCTTCACTCAAGAGTCTTTTAAGTCTGGAGATGTCACATCTGCCTACCAAATTTGATACATCTACATTAAATTGAAGCCCAAGAACCATGTTAGATATTAAGGTTTGGTACTTCTGACGCACCTGCAAAAATGCTAAACATACTTAAGGGCACTATAGAACCGATGTGTCACACTCGAGTTCAGTTGCCATATTCAAATCAGCAAATCCATTGATGAGCCAGGCAGGAAGAAGATTGATGATTTCGATGGTGAAGGTGGTCTTTGTTGTGCATTGTTCTGATTACAGTTTGAAGGAAATGGGTTGCTCCTTTGTTTCTTGCTAGTTACCCACTCAGTGGAAACTTGTGCTCCTGTTTGCTTGAAAGAAAGGTCAGCAGACTTTGTGTCGTACATGCTGATATTAAAGTAAAAGAACTTGGTCAGGCAGGAATTCTTGTTGCTGCCATTGTCTGGTATGCATGGTCTGCTTTGTAAAGGTTACACCAAGGCAGGTAGCTGGCAGCTAAGGGCTTTCCCAGCAGGTAACATAGTCAGAGATCCATGAAAAAGAGAGAACAATGGGGAAGCCCTGGTTTTATGGACCTGATGAGATCGAGGGTTATGTGACCAATGGTAGCTCAAAGTTACACACAATGACCAATGGTAGCTGAAAACTCAAAGCAAAGCACTTTACAGTGTTGCTTCTCATTCACCTATTCACACACCTCCCTGGGAGAACAACCTTCTTATCCCTTTTGAGCCACAAAAGGCAAAAGACCTAGATTGTTTGAGTCAAAGGGGCAAAGGCTGAATAATGTGTGTGACACGTGCAGCATAGAAGTTGCACACACCTTTAAAGTATCGTGTACTAATATGAAATTTGACCAACAGAAGTGTCCATAGAGATTTTAATTTTATGCCAAGGTGGAACAAAAATATGAAAAAGAAGGCTGTGGTCACAGTGCTTATTTTGGCAGAGGAATCATCATAAAAACAACTTGGTTGCAAATTGTGAAGTCTTTCTGTGCACATTTTCCTCTCCTGGCTCTTTAAAACTCTTTAAAACTTTAAAATTCTGTATTTTTAAAATATATTTTAATATTCAAAAACTGGTAAATCAAATTAAATTATCAATTAAAAAAATACTTCTAAATTCATTGGCAAATGTTATTGGTATTATTATTTATTTGTGGTAGTCATGTTCCCAGTTGTCTTGTAATGAACCAAAAATCCTTTAAACTAATCCAGATTGAAATGAAAAGCCCTGTACGCAGTGGGTGTCTAGTCCCTAAAATTAAGCATCCATAGCACTGGGATCACTAAATCGAGCAAAAGCCTGTTTCTGTTGGAATTTTCAACAGAGGCTGCAGCCAATCATTTAAAGGCGTACTGCACCCAAAGGCTATCAAGTTAGGTTAAGTTATCAATGGGAAATATAATTGGTGGTTATAGTTGGTTTCATCATTTGATTTTGTTACTTGATTTAAGCCATTTTGGTGTATTGTGACCTATAGGCCCACAATATTACAGTGGCAGTTTGGAACGTGCACCGTCCCAGATTTTTAATTTTATCGGAATATAAAATGCAATCTGTTCAGGTGATTGATGCACATGAATTTGATTTGTAAGGATAGAATCACTGACTGCAGTCCCATTAACGTGTTTGATCAGTTGTGCAATGACTGCTGCATCACACTGCTGTTAATAATAAAGTACAACTAACAAATCTCTTCTCATGTAGGGTGGCGTCCTTAAGGGACCTTGTGAGCAGGAAGTATCTCCACCTAACAAAACACCCTCTACTGAGTGGGGAGGGAAACCAGGCCAAGGACGTGCTCTTTCTCTTCAGTGGGTTGGAGAAGATGAAACTGGACTTCCGTATTGGAGCCACAGAGCTTTGCAGTGATCCTAATGAGAAGCTGACTCCAGGTGAAGTGGTGGTGAACCTCCTGAGGAAGTACCTCTTGCCTGAGGTAAGCACATTCCAACCTTGAAAATAACTAGTAATCAAAACCATCTTTTTCATATCCTTGTGCATTTCTAAAGTGTATTTATTTCAATATCTGTGATTATGGTTATGAAAGTTGGTTGCTGTATGTTTCCCAGGCCAGCATCTTGGTTACCACCAGACTGTCTGCACTGGACCGTATCCCTCAGAAGTTTGTGAGTCGCTATGCACAGATTTGTGGCTTCAGTGACCCAGACCGCCAGCGGGCATACTTCACCAGCCGCCTACTGCAGCAGAATGGGGAGACTGCATGTGACCATGAAGCCCAGGCTCTTATAGAGCTGCTTTACCTCAACCTCCAGAGAGAAAGCCAATTGGCTGCAGCCTGCTTCCTCCCTTCATACTGTTGGCTCACATGTGCTACCTTACACTTCCTACATTTCACCAATGCCAAGTCACCCATCCGCACACTGACTGGCATATACACCAGTTTCCTCAGGCTCAACTTTGGGGGTGAGGTCCTTAGCGCAGGAACAGGGACAAATGTGCCCATGCAGGAGCTCCACAGTTCTCTGATGTTGTATGTAGTCCGTACAGTTGGTAAACTTGCATTTGACGGTATAACATACAAACGCACTTCATTCTCAGCAAAGGAACTTGAGCAATGGATAGGAGGCAAGACCAAAACAGACGAGGACTTACGTCAGCTGGCGATGTTCCAGACTGATGTGTTAGACTTCTTCCTGGCTCCCTGTGTAGAAGGTGGTAAGCATTTACCAGAAGAACCCACTGAAAATGATGAGAAGTGGTATGTATTTGCTGTCCCAGCCATGCAGGAGTACCTGGCAGCTCTCTATGTGGTTCTAGGAGAGAATAAATCAGCTCTAGAGAAGCTTACCAAGCAGGTGTCTGTGGCAATTGGTCAAGCAAGTGAAGATGTCGGTGCCCTTGTAAACATCCTTTCTAAGTTCATCCCCCTCCGAATCTTTGCTGTATTCAACCTCCTTAAGCTTTTTCCAAAGCTCTATGAGAAAATTAGAAGCTACAACAAAGGCAGCATTGCCAGAACCATGGCAGCTGAGATGTTCCGCTCTGAGGATAGCTACAACGAGGATGTCCTGGATCAGGTGGAGCAAAGCCTTTTGGGAGTACATGGCCCGCAGCCACAGCAGTGCAGTGAAGGCCAGCCTTTTGAACTCTACCCTATCTTCATGGGTGGACTGTTGCATTATGGTAACCGTGTCCTTCTCCAGCAACTTGGCTGCAACATTCAGAGCTCGACTGTAGCCCAAATCACAAGTGCCCTTAAGAAGTACCTTGTCAGAGGTAACACATATGTTCTTTTCACTCTTTGATCTTTCTTTGATATCTTGAGAAACCATTTAGGTAGAACTTGAAACTCGATAGACTTCCAGTCTTAGATCTAATCAAAGTTAGATTAAATCATAGAGTGCTGACAACTTTTAGAGATTGTATTGACTGGTTCGATACCGGGCAAGTTCAGATAAAACTTCATGTGTTCTCATGGATAAAATTTCTCTTCAATCTGTTTTATTTCAATTTAAGACTGAAAGCTGTATGTATAATGAGTCTTTTATCTTGTTTAATACTAGAGCTCAGCAAGCAACAGCCACCAGAGGAGCTGATGGATCTGCTGGTCCTTCTGTATGAGTTTCAGAACCCAAGACTGACTGCTGAAGTTCTAGCCTCAATCAGAAACATCTGCCTCAAAAACATTCGGATGACGTCACTCAAGTGCTTCATTCTGAGTTCTGTGATCTCATGCACCCCTGCAAGGTAAACTACAGATTGTGCTTCTACTGGCACCTGTTCAGTATGTAGGTTATTGCCCTTTTTTGCTGCTCTGAATAATATTTTTATTTAGAAATTGTATTTATTTGTGGATTTAAAAGAATATCCTATTGCAGCTTTGACTATTGGCCGTAATGAAATTATATTATGGCCATATTTAAAAGTAATTTGAAAGTAATTATTTTAGCTCAAAGCATCACAGTACCTAAGTACCTAAGATTGTGATGAAATCCATCTGCATGCGTATACTTCCACCAGGTGAGGCGTTCCGGCTACAACACCATTTTGTCCTGTCTTCTAACCTGCCATTTCAGGAGCATTTCAGGGAGCTTTCTGCCTGGCCAATATAGTTCACTTGCTCAGATTTTGCTGATTTGTTCATGTTTCCTTTATTTTTGTGCATCTCTACCATGGGTATGTGGGCTACAACGTGAAATAGTTGCGCTGTTGTGCTCACAGACAAATGTTTTTACATTTCAAAGATGAACCTTTCAGCTTTTTTTCTTTTCTGGAGCATTAAAAAAGCTATTTGTGTCTTGTACTGTGAGCCCGGCAGCTGTATGAAACACTTCAATGTAAAACACAGGCTATTTGAAAGGTCATTTTGTAAGGTCATCGTTTCCTCTAGGATTTTTTTTCAGCAGCAGGGGGAAAGGTTTTTCTTGTACCTGGGTGGTGAAAATCCTGTACTCACTCCATTGTTCTTTTGGTTGTCATGACTTTGCAAGTGACAAGTTGTTTGTCCTCAAAGTTGAGAGAGATCAATTGTCAGCTGATTTTGTTTGTGAGCAACAGATGGTGCAACCTTGGTCACATTACTGGAGGAGAAGATCTACTGTCAGGGTACTGAACTGTTAGCAGTCGGTTACTATTTACTGAGGGAGTTTTCTGGGAGTTGTTGCTGTTGTTGTTGTTGAAGATATGGACCCAGCACCTTGATGCTGACATTGTGATATCAGCAGATTTTAATCAAATCGGTCTCACCTCCCATCTGACTGGCTTTGCACCGTATGTTGACTGTCCCACAAAGGCAAATAGGACACTTGATGTATGCAAATGCAAAGGAGGCAGCCACTTCTTCAGCCATTCCACCACTTGGCAGATCAGATCACAACCTTGTCTTTCCTAAGTCTTCCTGCAAACCCTGTGTACCAAGGCAGCCTGCAACCACTTGCACATTCAGGAAGCGGACACCAGAGCGTCTCTCAGGGAGTGCTTTCAGTGCACAGATTGGGATTTAGTACTGAGAGCGCAGGGAAATAACTGACACTGACATTGACAGAATGATTGACTACATTAACTTCTGTAGAAGAAAAAGGAAGCCCTTAGGGAAGGAAGCAAAGAAGCACAAGCAGTGAAACAAAAGCCAAAGAGGAGTCGAAAGCAGGTCAAAAAGGTCTACAAAAGGAAAGTAGAGAGAAAGCTGCAGCCAACCTCCCATGCTCGGAGACGCATTTGAAAAGATGGAGGTGGATCCCTCCTCTACTTCCTGGATCTTCCTGGATTGACTTTGTTGTCTGTCTGTCTGTCTAAATATGGAATGCAATGAACTGGTATGTTTAATCTTGTAATAGATTTTGTAAAAATGTGTTATGATTTCTTCCTGTAGTTATCATCTAGAAGAGCTGGACCTGTCCTCCTGCCTCCTGACTCATTCCCTGCTTCAGATGCTCAGGCCTGCCTTCAAACACACACGTAACCTCAAGTGAGACAAACTCAGTGCTCCTGTGTTGTGGTTTGCAGTGAAGGTCTTGAATAACAAAGGAGAACCCCTGAAATGAAAGATGTGCCTTTTGCAAGATGCTGATCATTCATGTGAAACCCAGATCTAACCAAAGATTCACAAACAAGGCGGACCTGTTTAATAACTTTGCAGAGAAGAGTCGCAGTGGTGTAAAGTGACCAGTCTCAGCTCAACTTAAACCAGCTGATGGCATTTCCTGCAACTCAGCTTGTCAATTTGCAATGTAAGGTAAATGGTATGCAAATGTTGCAGCTTCCCAGTGCTTTTGATTAGTCATCTCGTTGCAAATCTTTGGTCTAAACTGGGCCTAATACTGCTATTACTGCTACAGTTTTAAGAATTTAGATGTTTCTATATTGCATTACATTTAACAGTGTTTGCTCATTAATAGCTTAGTAAATCCATGAAGGTGACAAAGATCAGAATCCAGGTAGTAAATCTGTCATGATGCAAAGCTGTAAACTACTGGCATTCACACAAGATTGGGTCCTTGCTGCTAAGTGAGTAGTTGCGAGTAGGATGATAACAGGTGAATAGCTCCTGTCGAGCCTTGCCAGGTCTATTTAGCCTTACTAAAAACATCCAGTTGTGTCACAGATTGTTAACACTTTACATCATGTTGGGTTTGACATTATATACAGGGAATTATCATTTGTCAGGTTATCCAATAGCCCAGCAATAAATACTACCTTCATGAAGATTCTAATGAGTGAGGTGTTCTAATGTGTGAGGTGTTCATTCTGCTTTATGATCATTTACTACATTACATTTTACTGTACGGCTGCTAACACCAGTCATATTCTTTTAAAATTATCCAGAGCATCATTGGTGAGTCACTTCACAATATTAATCATAGCCCTCAATACTGCTGTTTTTGCATCTTTATTGACTTTGAATGCTTGTCTGGCATGTGTATGCTGTGTGTGTTGTGACTGTTGTCTGCCTGTCTCTGTTGTGCACAGTCTGCAGTTTAACAGCCTGGGTCCTGAGTCCTGCATCCACTTGAGAGAACTGCTACGAGATCCTAACAGTTCTATTAGATCTCTACAGTAAGACCTCACCTTTATTCACGTGTTCATGTTTTTTTTTTTTTAAGTCAGGTTCAGTTTCCAAAGGCTTGATCATTTCAACAAAGTAGCCCTTGCATATGGACCATATCTTAAAAAAGAGTCTCTTGGTGCCCTAACCTAAACCCAATAGGAAGTTGGACATTTCAAATGTAGTGTGACATTTTTGGGCTTTTAATAGTTTAAATGGTATTGGGAGGTTCAATTGCATAATAGTCTAAAAAAAAAAGTGAAACCTTTTTTAAAGAGCCCTGAACTGTGCACCTGATTTTCTCTCAAGAACTGACATTACCTCACGGATCAGGCATGAATGAGACAAAAGGGTAGGTGATGTCCAGCTAAGAAGAAAAGGATGGTGGGCTCATAATGTTAAAAAGGGATAACCCCAAATGTTGCAGTAATAGGATGCGGGTCAACTTTTTTTTGTTTTCATATATAGAAGATTGTGTTAAAAATCTCTGACCAGAATGTTTCCAGTTTTGGACATGTCCGAAACCTATGGCCTATAGAATGAAGGAGTTCACTTAAAAATTGTTGATATTTATACTCTATCTTACATTTATAAGTGAACAGAAAAAGCTTGAATCCAGGCACTGACTAACACAATCAGCCTAATCATAATATGTATAATATTTAACCAAGCACACTGATAAGCAATCAATGATACTTGGGTTTTACCAAGGTACTGCAATTGTTCTTGTTGAAGGAGAAGTCTCTGTTAGATTTCTGGCATTTCCTTATTGATTTCACATATGTGTCCTTGGAGTCTACTGAGGCTGACTGAGTTAGCTGCCAAGAGACAAATGGAGAATAGGGCTCCAATGGCAGATGCCGCAGCGAGCAGACCACTAAGGAATCGCTTCAAGCGTTTCTTCCCACTAATGTGATCTGTGATCAAGAACTTTTGCAGCTTCTCAAAGATATGGACGGTCGTCTGTTTAGCACATTCGACTGTGTCATGAGTTTGGTTTCCTCTTAACCTTGCGGTACACATCCCAGGGGTCTAGGCGTACGTACATTCTCTGGGTGTAGAGACCGCAACAGGTGATTAAGAGTCCTGGGATCCCTTTTAGGGTGGTACCAGCTTTTATCACTTCAACACATTGTGTGACTTGTAGGCTGAGGAGGAGGCTGAGAATCCTAGGGAGTTTCATCCCAAAACAAGCCAGAGTTTGATTACTAAATGGAAAGTTGATGGATGTTAGGGGTTGGTGCATGCTGAGGTGTGAGTTGGAGCATGCAGCTATCTTTATGGTTTTATTTGAGCACAGTTCCTCTCTCCTGGAGTGGAGCTTGCTCCCCCCTTTCGAGCATAGAGGCTGTCTCCTCTCCTTGAAGTGGGGGCAGTTTGTACGGTTTGATTTGGTTTGCATGGACCCATTTGTATGCTGGTGCCTCTCTTTGTTTCAAGACTCTGTTACGGTAAGCTACCAGTAAGAGTTTTCCCACAATCTGGAAGGGGCCTGACCAGCTCAGAAGGAACCTATTAGAGATTCCTACCCATTTGACAAATCTGAAATAGAAGATTTTGTTGCCTACCTGGTTCTTGCAGTGAGACACTTTCCTGTTATAATAGGCTTTAGACCCCTTACTGCTAGCCTCTAAGCACTCCTGGGCCCACGCAAAAGTGGCCCGGAGATGGTCACGTAAGTCCACCACTTATTGGTTAGCCGTATAGGCAGTTGCAATACTGACATCCTCAGGATGATACAAGAGGTGCTGCGGAAGGGTCATATCCCTTCCAGTCATCATTTCAAAGGGCGCGACTCCAGTGGATCGTTGTGGTGTGGACCTAATGGTCATCAGCACCAAGCGTGCCATTGGCATACTTCTTGAGCATGTTAACAATGGTGCGATTGGTATGTTCAATCTGGCCAGGTGACTGGGGATTGTGTGGGATATGGAATTTAATTGCACACCCAGGATGTCAAAAAGGGTGGTTATAATGCTTGACATGAAGTGGGTGCCTCTATTTGAATCAATGGAAAGGGGTAGCCCACAACGGCTGAACACTAGTTAGAGAACTGCTGTTGTGACTGCTGTGTCATTGGGTGCTGGGAGGCATTCAACCCACTTCGTGAAAGCACATGTGACTGTGAGGAGGTACTTGTTACCTCATGAGGATTTAATAACTGGAACGATCCAGTCAATCTGGAGGTTGGACCATGGAAACGTGACCCTGGTGCAAAGTCTGTAAACAGGTTTGAGGATTTTCTTGCACCTCTCTTGCCTGTCGATGGGTAATAGCATTTACTACACAGGTTTGGGAAATTGGAAGCCAGTCACCTTTAAACACATTCATTGTTACCATCCTTGTAAGGACCAGAGAGTTGGGAGTGACCTTTTACCCAGTACACTGTCATTCCTTGGCCCGTCACGAGTTGGTCACAAGCCAGGAAGAGATCAGAGCATTTGACGTCTTTGTTCCAGGCGTTTTTCATGCCATTTTCCTTCCACATGGGGAAGTGGGAAATGACACCGTGACTGGTGTAGTTGGAGTAAGAGCAGATCACCAGTTGCACCAAAGCAAGCTTGGCGGCCTGTTGAAGAGTGATGAGGACTGCAGTGACTCGTCTTGGGTCCCATTTGGTAGTGTGTCGGCTCATGAACATCATGACTGACCCAAACAATACCAACTGCAGACTTGAGCTGGCTTTCATGGTGAAATGAATAACCATCTACATAGGCCATTGGGAGGTCTTTGCAGATATTCTCATCATAATAATAATCATTGTAAGGAAGCAATGGACTTGTAGGGACGGGGAGCTTGGTTGCTCCTCGCAGTTACAGTGTTGACATTCAGCCTGAATCAGCAGATATCTATCTCTCTGTCCTCCTTTCTTTGTCATTCATGATCAGTGTACATTGTAATTGTTTGACTATACACATATAATGGCCTTTATTGTACTGTACTAATTGTCTTTAAAACAATAAGTAAACAAAAAATAGAAAGAAACAATTAAAGTTAAATGAAGACCCGTAGATGACATGCTTTTGACCTGTGTGAACCTGTAACATGATCTGTAACATATTGTCAAGGTAGACATTACCTTTAGCAATGAGAGGTAATGGGAGAGGTAAGGGGAACCCTGACTAAATCCCATGATTTAAAAGTCATGACTGTTCTTTGCTCAACTCACTTTGAGGAGCCCCCACTATGAAAAATATAGATATTACTGTATTCATATAATATAGAGTCCATTAGTATGACTTTTTTCTGAGTCACAAACCACAATCACAAGCGTCCTTTGTGCGTTGAGACCCCTGGTTGGTGTTGTGTGTTGGCTGGCATGCAGTGTATTCTGAGTAGAAGATCAAAAACGTCTCATTATTCAAATGTCTTCTCCAGGCTGTGTGACAACCCTCTTCTTGAGTCTGGAGTCCGCACCCTGCTGGAGGCCCTGCCAGAGAACCAGTCCCTGATGAGCCTGTCTCTGATGCACACTGAGCTGGGAGATAATGGGGCCCTGGACCTAGCTGAGAGACTCCAGCAGCATGCAGGGCTCCAGGAGCTCAACGTGGCCTATAACAATATTGGAGACAACTCTGCTCTGACTCTAGTGGATGCCTGCAGGGAACACCCCAGCATTCACACAGTGCAGTAAGTATTTTAACTACATTCATACCTGTACATATTCATTTAGTTTCATTCCAAAAGACAGAAAAATACCACAGTCGATTTCCCTCAAGCTGTCACATTTGTGATACAAGCTGTTCATATGCAGTTTGTATTACTTTAGGTAGAGAGAAAAGGAGAGCACACAGTTTTGATTCCAACATAGCTTCATCTGTCTGTTAAAGGGATGCTTCTTGTTATTCAGATGGAGGAGATGTAATGTTCCTTACAACTTCATCAGACATGGCAGCATGTTATGAGACACAATGCTCGTGCAATATATTAGCAGGTGATGCGCAAGACAGAAGGGCTTAAAGAAGGAAAATAGATACCATTAATGAACCAAATAACAAAAGTGATGCACAAAATAATGAAAGAAAATGAAAAAAGTTTCAGTGCTGTTGCAATGCAGTGATTGGAAGAAAAAAAAAAAGAAGTTTTTGAGGCGTACCAGCGACGCAGTGTGTACCCCAGTGTGTAGGAAATGGATGTTATGTGTACACAGGATTTGCCCTAGGGGTAGAGTAATGTAAATGCATTAATCTCGGGAGAATCTCATGAGAGATTATGGAATGTGGAATCTTAGCAGTTAATAACAGTTAATAACAGTTTGCTACTGTTTACTTAGAACTTGATCCCTATCGAGCCACATGGTTTGATGTATTATATCATTTGTGTAATCAACAGTGCAGGAAGAGTAGTGTGGAAAAAAAAAATACAGAAGAAGAATAAGTAAACAACAACAGTAGTGTGCCAGCAGTGCAAAGCACACTAGATGGTCCCACATTTGATAAAAGCTGTTGCAAACAAAAGATTATAAAGAGTTAACAGCTGTAACAGACCTGCTTGTTTGGAGATTTATTCCTGATCAACTGCAAATCAACAAAGGGATACTGAATGTGAACACTGATGAAAACTCACACTTGGATCCAGCTTGTGAAAAACATGTGACAGGCTACAAAGACTTAATGAAAGCATGCCTTATTTAATGCAAGCTGTTACACACAACAACAACATCTTGTATGTATGTTTCAGTGCGGATATAATGTCTTGCATCTTTGTGTAGCTTGTATCTTAACCATCTCAGTGATGTGGGGAAGCAGTCCTTGTATGTCCGAGGTGGTCCCAAGGGCCACAGCAGCAGCGGCCGGCGGGTGAAGGTCCTGGTTTCAGTCACTGAGGGCGCAGACATCTCCGAGGACTGGCACCCCATCCTCAGAGTGATACGAGAGAATGCCTCCTCCTGGGACCGCGAACGCGTCAAGCAGCAGCTAAAGGTACACATTCAAAGAAATAAATCTATCCAAAAAATCAGAACCCACCTAGCTGCTTGTTTTGTAAATAGTTTGGGTTTTTAAAAGCTTTATTTGTGAATTAAATCTGCCATTAATTTATGTTTTATTATATTTAACTCTCTCTCTGTCAAGAGAATTGAATGAGGATGATTATGAGAACATTTTATGATTGTGTCATGTATATGAACATGCCCAGCCAGAATGGGCTAACCAGACAACACAGATGAACATCAATGAGATTCACAATTCCAAAGTCTGAAAAATTTGAAATTATATTTAGACCTCTATATTTACAGCAAAAGTACTAACGTATTGTGTGCAATTGTGTTATGCCACAGAAAGCGCATGCATCAAAAGGAAACATATTAAAAATGTTGCCTTTTTTTCCAGGATGAAAAAGAGAGATCAAAATTACATTTGAAAAAAACTTAGAAAGTTTAACTTAAGAATTTGAATCTTAACATTGTAGCGTATATGGATAAAAATATGTTAAAATTATTATGGCAAAAAGAGGATGTAAGAAAATTACACTCCCTTCAGAAATGATCAGTATTTATAGAAAAAGGATTTAACTTTGGGGTACCACTCCTTTTAAAAGGAGAACTTGATTAATATACAAATGACTGAATGAATGTGATAAATAGACAGATAAAAGTGTGTGAGTGGCCCAGTGCCTAATGCAGATGCACAAACACGTACTGAAATCACATCACACTATGAGTGGCACGAGACTTCGCTGACAACGCTCATATATTATTTGTTCTTATAGTATTTAAACTGTAGGAGCTTTCACAGTTTAAAAACCCCTATTATCTATTTAGCTGATCTTCAGAACAGACACACACACAAACCAACATGTGCACGGGCATACACATCTACACAACAGTCAAATTCACAATAAACAAGCTCACGCACACCTGCACATACTAATTACCAACAACTGCCAATATTTTTAACATCACAATTCCTAATAAGACGGAGTAAACATTTTTAAGTACATCTTTCATTACATTGTTCAAAGATTAAGACATGTACCTGATTATAAATAAGATGCCACTACTTCTTTGTAAAAAAAAAAAAAAAAAAAATAGGCCCCCCCTTCAGAGGTTCCCTTTAGAGGACTGCACCCTCAGTGTCTTAAGATCCTGTAATCAGCCTTGGGGCAGACAGACTTAGAGAGCAGGGGGGAGGAGAAGCTGCAGATCAGAGCTCAGACAGTCCATGTAACAGGAAAACCACCTTTTAAACTCCTGCTTTCTGTGAAAGACCATGAATCCAGTCTCCAGCTACAAGACTTTGCTGGACGTGCTTATGTAGATGTCATGCGTGATGAAAAATTCTGTAGTATGTAGAGTGAAAACTGTGGGAGGCAAAATAACAACAACTAGAGACGCATTTTTTTGAGGAGTCATCTGACTTCATCCAACTCCAACGCTGTACCTACCCAGCTGTGTTTGTGTCCCACAAAGTCTGTCTTTTTTTCTCAGCTGGCAAAGTTGGTTGCTCAATCAGGGTGATGGTCATTTCATTTCTAGTCATTTCGACAGCATTTACATTACATCCTCATTCACTCTTTGATACGCATTCAGTATCTTGCCCAAGACATGCTGACTAATAGGAGCCAAGGATCGAACCGTCGACCTTCCTATTGAGGGACGACCCACCCTTCCTCTGGGCCACAGCCTGATGACACACTGTGGCAGCATTTGTTCACTGTTAAAAGTTTGTCGCAGTTGGTGCAAACTAGAGCACTTTCTTTGGTTCTAATATGTTGTATTAGAACGCAGACTGAATGTTGTCTCAGTTCTGACTTTTGGAGTCCATTGATGGTGCCATAATAATTTGTGTTATAATTTCACAGACAGACAATTTCATTGTCCTTTTTAATTCAATGTTATACATGCAAAGTCTCGTAATGCATCTGGAGTTTGTTTTTACACATCTGCATTGTGCTTTTCCACACTCTCTTATGAGTTGTCACCAGTGTGGCATTCCTCCATGGTACTTTCCACTTGAGTCTTCAAGGGAGTAATGGCATCGAAAACATTCATAATATTAAAATTGAAACTGTTTAGTCATCAAGTTACAGATGGAAAATGAAGGTAGAGCTGGTGTGGATGTAAAAGCCCGAGTGAATAATGCACAGGTGTTTTTGTTTATGTTGCGCTTGCTCATCATTTTGGCTACACCTCTACTGATGTCAACAGGAATGGTCATTTTAAAGAAAACACAGTAGTGATCAGAGAGGGCTATATCAGTCACTACAGCCTCAGAAACCAGCACCATGGCTCAAAGGTAGAGTGGGTTGTCCGCCAACCAGAAGATTGGTGGTGGGTGAACAGTTTCCTCCTGTCCAATGGAATAACTGAGTATATGTAGCAGTTTAGCCGACACCCTGCACTTTCTGCCAGAGGCTAGAAGCTGAAATTATCATGTAAACCATTCTCACTTTACTGTATGTCTGTCACAGTACAGCTCTGCCCTGATGACATGCCGTTGGCAGTTGTAATCATATTTTCTAATAGTTTAGACTTGACACAGACATTACAGAAACTCCTGGCACTGCTCCACTAGTCTATTTTACTGTTTTGTGATACTTTGTGAATGAAACCACAAACGAGCAGAAGAGGCAGACTTATATAGCAATTTTAGGGGGGTTGATTATGGTAATTCTGAAATCTCACAGAGTGACACGTCCTCATGAAGAGGTGGTATTCATTACAGCGTTCAGGCTGTAATTGAATGATTTAGTGAGTTTGGTGAATTGTACGAACAATCCTGACAGAAAAATATTCCTATATGAAGTTGTTTTGCAAAGTTGTTCAAGCATTTGTCAGTAATCTAGTTCCCCTCTGCAGGTTTTCCTCAGGGATCTGGAGTGGGGGCGTCAGCAACATCACAGTCTGTGGAAGAGGCTGCACTTTCGTAGGGTGGAGAAGGGAGTCCGACAGACTCTACAGATGCTGGAAAAAGACACTTTACCTCCAGCCACGGGATACAGCAACTAACTAATAAAAACCAAGAGGTGAAAGGACAGTGAGCGTCTAAAGCAGCTTATCAGGTTTGAATCCGAGTGTCCACACAGGAGAACAATCTGCACTTCGGCTAAAATGGAGGTCCAGCAAATACAACTTAATTATTGTGAAGGAGATGACTTCATTTAACAGTATCTGCAAAACAGCTCAAGGATCAGCCTCACTCCATCTCTAAAATGAAAAACACTACTTTAACAAAATTCTATTGTTAAAGGGCCACTGCAACAATTTGTTATTAGCTCTTTGTTAAAGATGCATGTGGGAGATTGAAAAGAGAGTACTCTTTACTAGTTAGCAGCTCAGTGCTAACTCGCTTGTGGGCTGTTGTTGGCTTGTACAATCAGCTGGTGCTCAATAACTTTGTTTCATGCAGGACTTTGCATGGCTGCCAAGAAGAAGGTGACCTGCATTTTACAGGCCATACTAAGGCAGGGAGCTGGCAGCTCCTCAGCCCAGAAGAAAATCACAGGGCAAGAAGTGGAGTAGCAAAGCTGGACCCTCAGCAAGCTCCACGAGAGAAGAGAGGAAACATTGGGGGAGCTCTGCTTTTATTGACCTCAGGATGTCAAGGGTCATGTTCTGATTGAGATTTTTTCACAATCTGTCATTTGTCTTGGTTTGCATGCTTTTTGTGGTGTTACTGCTACCGCAGTGGAAGCTAATGGCTCCAAATAAATAAAGAAACAAAGAAAGAAATAACAAAATGTGCTACACTTTGACCACATAGGTGTGAAAACAGAATAAAGTTCAGAAAATGAGCTCTTTTGGTCAAAAGATAAACCTGTAACCCCCACTGTTATTATTTAATAATTCTAAGATGAATTAAATCTTAAAAAGTAATTAGTGAAGATTTTTGTAAAGAGTCGGATCCTGAGGGGAAACATCCATCATCTATACCACTTATCCGTCAGGGTCACAGGGGAGCTGGAGTTAATCCCAGCTGACTTTGGGCGAGAGGCGGGGTACACCCTGGGCTGGACGCCAGCCAATCACAGGGCCACACACAGAGACAAACAACCACTCACGCCTACGGGCAATTTTAGAGTCACCAATTAACCTCTTTGGATTGTGGGAGGAAGCCAGAGTTTCTGGAGAAAACCCTCGCTATAGCATGGGGAGAACATGCAAACTCCACACAGAAAGACCCCAGGTCCAAACCTGGACTCAAACCCCGAACCTTCTTGCTGTGAGGCAACAGTGCTAACCACCGCACCACCGTGCTGCAGCAGGAAACAAAATATATAAAATGTGATACTGTAACAACAACAAATTTAAAGAAATGTAAAGCTATAATATAATAAAAAATGTAAAAAGGTTATTTTTGTGGACTAGAAAAAAAAAAAATTCCCATCTAGCTTTTCGAAGTATATGTACGATTATGTTCTGGTTAGATGTATGGTCCATGGGCCAGGCCAGGATTTGGTACCACTTAAGGTGGCAAAATTCCTTTGGTACTAGTTTTTTCCCCCACGTCACGTCACCCCATCTCCCCAGAGGTAGGATGAATCCCCCCAGGCTTCAGTAGCTAGGTTGGGCACCCCGGATGGCAAAGGGCTCGGCTCCAACCAGGATAGCACGAGTAAATGTGCTATTGCTAGCAAATAAGACTTTTATCCTTAATGATTTCTTCACTTCCTGTAGATTGGACATCTTGCCTGTGACTGAAACCTTGTTGAATCTTGGTGAGTCAAGTCCTTTCTTAGAAGTTTTACCACTGCTACCCCAACTTTGAAATGAGTACGTTCGAATCTTCATCATCTGCCTGCGCAGCACCAGTTGTGCTAATTCCTAAGAAGACGTGTGCCAGGATTGGCTGATTAGTGGAGGTGTGACTTTGACTCAGTGGTGTACACAATCAGGTAGGACATGTAGGTAGTTTAATAAACTTACATGGTAGGGATAGCGGATGGCAATCGTTTTGCCACTCCTGATGTGTGCAAATTGTTTTTGAGTTTTACAGCACCCCTAACACATTGAAAATGCTAAAAGTAACCAGGAGGTGCTGTAGAGGCAAAATGTCATGCCCAAGCCCAAATATAGTGATATGATTAAACTATTTCCCTGCACATGGGAGCAAAGCTCTGTGAGTTTTTGCACATCCTAAAGGCCAACCATGGCTGTGAAAAATGAAAATTGAAATGAGAAATCCAAAGTGGTAAGAAAATAGAGATGCAAAGCTGGAGTTGGACACCCAGCAGTGCCCAGGGCAGAGAGAGGGAAATTCTGCTTTAATTGACCTGAGGATGTTGGGAGTCCTTTGCCAAAGATAATCCTGATTGTGTAGTGATAGAAGTTCATCACATCAGTATTTCACACAATTTCTGGTTGTCCATACTGTTCCAGTATGTAACATCACCTAAAACAACAAATTGAAATGTTTGTGCTTGCGTGTATACAGATTTAACAAACAAAATACATGTTAACCAGTGAGCTTTCAGGTATTGGTAGCTCTGTCTTTTAAGTTTGGACTGCTTCTTTATGCTAAGCTAAGCTAACCATGTAACCATGACTCCTCTCTCGCAGTCTGTCTCCAGACTGTCTAACCTGAGCTATCCCTCTAGTACCCAGCAACTTAAATGCTCCACAGACTCAGGTTGTGGTCAGCTGATTCTCTGTGGGCCTTGGGTGACCTCTATGTGGCCTGGCTCTGTCCCACAGCCCCTAAATAACCTTCAGCACCCCCCTGAGGACCAGTCCTTCTCTGGACTTTGCTCACCAAGCAATCCTGAGGACCCATGACTAAGTACCCCTCCCCAGGCCAGAGTTTCATGCCCCTGGTACTCCTTCCAACTGTGTGTGCTAGTGCTACTCCTTATCTAGCGGTCTGTGCCAAACGCCCTTGTAGTCCTTCTGACACTTCGTGCCCCTGGTAGTTCCATCCATGTCCCTGGAACTTCTTTGCTCCTGCAGCCACCCCCACTATTAGACTTGGGGAGAAAACGTGTGTTTTTGCACCTCCACTTTTTTGATCAGACAACTTTGTTATTTCTAAACATTTTAGCAAGTTTAGATCAAAGTAGTTAGTCATATCTGTCCATGTCATATGTAGCATGTGAATTCATTTCCGGTCCTTACCTAAGCCATTTTCTTATATAAACTGCAGACAGTTCCCAGAGAATCGGGTCCAGACATCTGGAGTTGCTGTCAGATGTGTTATCACCTACTGAAATACTGGTTTAGGTTAGGGCTGCAAGGGGCAGGACATGATGCAAAAATACGCTGTGGTTGTTTTTAAGTGGCTTTTATCTTATGAGAAAAAGTCCTCTCTCCCATTAGTGCTAACTTCACAGCCAAGCTTTCAGGCCCAGTCAGAACTAGACTACTGTGGTCCAACAAAACACTGAAGAACTATTTAAGATACTTTTTTTACACACACACTGTTTCTCCCTGCTTCCACTCTTTATTCTTAACTGGGCTAGCCATGTCCGAAATCCACCACTGAACTTAACAGACTGTTAGGGGTCACTTCAGCCAATCATCTGTTTCCATCTCTTCCTATCCTCTGCATCTTCCAACCACCAACCATCTATATATCCTCCCTCCCCATAAACCTCCTCTTTGGATTTGCTTTTTTCATCTTGCCTGGCAGCTCCATCTTCAGCATCCTTCCCCTACTATACTCAGTGTCTCTTCTCCACACAAACCATCTCAATCTTTCCTCTCGCTTTTTTCCCCCGAACTGACTTATCTGATCTGTCACTCCTAATTCAGTCATTCCTAATTCTGTCCATCCACGTCACTTCCATCTAAAATGTTTGCATCTTCAACTCTTGACACCTCCAGCAACCCCTCCTGTCTTTTTGTTAGTGCCACCACTTCCAAACCATACAACATAGCTGGTCTCATTACCATATCGTAAACCTTCCCATTCACTTTTACTGTAACTTCTCTATCAATCATTATGAAAACAGTACTGATATATCACGAGGTAAGAAAGGCTAGTATGTGGTGAGCTCAGTGACTGATTGTAGCAGAGAAAGCTGGAGTCTGCCCTGGAAATGGCCTATTGTGGATCAATGGGGTCATGATGTCAACACTCACACACTCCACTCTTAATAGAACTGTATTAATCCAGTTTCCTCAGTCAGATATTACGTGGTTTATTAGAGTGTGTGTGTGTGTGTGGCTTCCTGCTGAGACAAGAGAAGCTGGCAGGCACTTGACTTGAGGTAGGAGACACTGATGGACACATGACATCAATCACATCCTTCCACAGGCACACATACAGTGGGGCAAAAAAGTATTTAGTCAGCCACCAATTGTGCAAGTTCTCCCACTTAAAAAGATGAGAGAGGCCTGTAATTTTCATCATAGGTATACCTCAACTATGAGAGACAGAATGAGAAAAAAAAAATCCAGAAAATCACATTGTCTGATTTTTAAAGAATTTATTTGCAAATTATGGTGGAAAATAAGTATTTGGTCAATAACAAAAGTTCATCTCAATACTTTGTTATATACCCTTTGTTGGCAATGACAGAGGTCAAATGTTTTCTGTAAGTCTTCACAAGGTTTTCACACACTGTTGCAGGTATTTTGGCCCATTCCTCCATGCAGATCACCTCTAGAGCAGTGATGTTTTGGGGCTGTCGCTGGGCAACACGGACTTTCAACTCCCTCCAAAGATTTTCTATGGGGTTGAGATCTGGAGACTGGCTAGGCCACTCCAGGACCTTGAAATGCTTCTTACGAAGCCACTCCTTCATTGCCCGGGCGGTGTGTTTAGGATCATTGTCATGCTGAAAGACCAAGCCACGTTTCATCTTCAGTGCCCTTGCTGGTGGAAGGAGGTTTTCACTTTAAATCTCACGATACATGGCCCCATTCATTCTTTCCTTTACGCGGATCAGTCGTCCTGGTCCCTTTGCAGAAAAACAGCCCCAAAGCATGATGTTTCCACCCCCATGCTTCACAGTAGGTATGGTGTTCTTTGGATGCAACTCAGCATTCTTTCTCCTCCAAACATGACAAGTTGAGTTTTTACCAAAAAGTTCTATTTTGGTTTCATCTGACCATATGACATTCTCCCAATCCTCTTCTGGATCATCCAAATGCTCCCTAGCAAACTTCAGATGGGCCTGGACATGTACTGGCTTAAGCAGGGGGACACGTCTGGCACTGCAGGATTTGAGTCCCTGGCGGCGTAGTGTGTTACTGATGGTAGCCTTTGTTACTTTGGTCCCAGCTCTCTGCAGGTCATTCACTAGGTCCCCCCGTGTGGTTCTGGGATTTTTGCTCACCGTTCTTGTGATCATTTTGACCCCACGGGGTGAGATCTTGCGTGGAGCCCCAGATCGAGAGAGATTATCAGTGGTCTTGTATGTCTTCCATTTTCTAATAATTGCTCCCACAGTTGATTTCTTCACACCCAGCTGCTTACCTATTGCAGATTCAGTCTTCCCAGCCTGGTGCAGGTCTACAATTTTGCAGTCTTTACAATTTTGTTTCTGGTGTCCTTTGACAGCTCTTTGGTCTTGGCCATAGTGTAGTTTGGAGTGTGACTGTTTGAGGTTGTGGACAGGTGTCTTTTATACTGATAACGAGTTCAAACAGGTGCCATTAATACAGGTAACGAGTGGAGGACAGAGGAGCCTCTTAAAGAAGAAGTTACAGGTCTGTGAGAGCCAGAAATCTTGCTTGTTTGTAGGTGACCAAATACTTATTTTACCGAGGAATTTACCAATTAATTCATTAAAAATCCTACAATGTGATTTCCTGGATTCTTTCCCCCCATTCTGTCTCTCATAGTTGAAGTGTACCTATGATGAAAATTACAGGCCTCTCTAATCTTTTTAAGTGGGAGAACTTGCACAATTGGTGGCTGACTAAATACTTTTTTGTCCCACTGTATACACACTCATCACATAGAGCCACCTCACCACTTTATAAAGACAAACAATATATCATTATATATGTTATAAACCTGATAGAACAAAAGCATCATCTAAAATCTCCACAGCCTCACAAATACCAAGCACTTTCATTTGTTGGTTGATGCTGCGTGTCTCAGTGTACAATATTATCCTGATGAAGACTTTTGAAAGAAGACATAAGAAGAAGAAGACACAAGGCAGTTTCCTGTTGGCACACTAAGCTCATAAATAAGCTTAAGGTGACTGATGAAGTGCTAAAACTTGAGGCTTCGGTGAGCTTCCACTTGGATGCCTTTGGCTTCCTCAGAAGTTTTGTGGGAATTCCTTTTTTTCTAAATCTTTCTATGTCCTTCCGTCTGTACTATTTATGTAGTCATCATCTCTGGCCACCTGAAAATCTTTTTGTCTCAGTGATGTGCTGCTTCACCATCTGTCATCACCTCTTTATTTACTTGTTTTCACTGTTTCTGCAGAGTCAGTGAATTTTCCTTGAAATTCCATTGTTTCACTTCTGTCTTTCACTTCTGTCTTCCTCTTTAAGCACGAACTGTCCCACTTTGGGGTCACTTTTGTCTGGATAAGGTGGTGGATCTACTGGCCACAATGGAGCAGTAGGGCACAGCCTTTGGCTATTCATCACTACTGCCTTTCTTTTCCTTTTGATTTTCCTCTGTTGTCCTTCTGGATTTCCTGCCTGGGTTCAGCTGTCTGCTAATGTTTGCTCCCTTCTTCTCTGAAACAGAGCTCTGAGGTCCTCTCTCTTGTCACTAGTGACTTTTACGCCACACTGCCTTCTTGTGGCCACTGTATACTTTCTGCTGTCCTTTCATGCCACTGCTGAATTTGTTTTTATTTTCTAGATGCATTTTCTTGTGGAGTTTCGCTTGTGTAACTTAGTCTCCACCCACCTTTTTTAAACAATATCATTCTGACTGTGTAGCTGAGTCTCCATTTTCAATTTTCATCTTCAAATGCTATCTTCCTGACTCAGCAGTATCTTTCGCTGGCACACTTGATACCTTCTATGTCTTTCCTTTGGAAAGCTTGCTACTTTCTGGCCACCCTTTCAACACAGTTTATTAACCTATTGAAGTGCTTTAATCCATACAGGTCAAACACAGAGCACAATTATTTACTCACAGATTGTATGCTTTTTTTAACACCTAGCATATGATTTAACATAAAACACAGTTTTCCCTTTTTTCCACAACAACACCGCATCAGTAGTGATTTTTCCAAAGGCATAATATTTACCAGACAGAGAGCTATATTGTATGGGTGAATGAGATAGACAAGCTTCAAACACCCAAAGTGGCACCAAAATATGTAGGACTGACAGATAGGTATTAAATAAATAGCTGTCACATCACACATCATGAAGACACTGGAGCGGCTGCTTCTCCACATCCTGAAACCAACAAGTAAACACGTACTCGACCCTTACAGTTTGGGTACCAGGAAAATATGGGATTGGAAAATGCTCTCCTCTACATGCTCCAGCGGGCTTACTCTCACTTGGATGAGCCAGGTAGTGAAGATTATGTTCCTTGTCTTTTTGAGTGCTTTCATCCAACCTTCCACGCTTAGAGACAAGCTCGAAAAGATAGGGGTTGATCCCGCCTTCAGTTCCTGGATCACAGATTACCTGACAGGACGACCACATTACGTCAGGCTGGGGAAATGTGTCTCTGGGATGGTGGTGAGCAACACAGGGACTCCACAGGAGATGGTCTTGGAGGAAGTGGACATCGAGGTGGTGCAATCCTACAAATACCTAGGTGTGCACTTGGACAACAAACCAGACTGGTCCCTGAATACGGATGTTTCCTCAGCAGGCTCGGGTCCTTTGATTGTCTGCAGTGAAATGTTGCACGTATTCTATCGCATGGTGGTTAAGTGTTTTATGCTGCAATCTGCTTGGGAGGCAGCATGATAGCTGAGAACACCAAGCAGCTACACAAGCTGGTTGAAAAGGCTGGCTCAGTGCTGGGGAAGCACCTGGATTCACTGGGGATGGTGGTGAAGAGACACACACACGGAGCAAGCTGCAGGCCATCATAGGCAATGTCAGCCACCCTCTTCACCACACCCTAGCGGGACATAGGAGCAGAGGACAGCTCCTCTAACTGCAGCTGAGGACTGAGCAGTATAATGACCCACCCACTCTCTATCTCAAACTGTCCGTAAGAAGCACTGGGAGATGAGGCCTGGTCAGCTAATTGGCCCTGAGTGTCAGCAGTATCAAATAGCAAAATTAAATGTGTAAACCAAAGTCAAAACAACATGGGTGGCCTCTTCACCTGCTTTAATCCTGGGGGCATGACCTCTGCATGTTATCACTTGTGATCATCAAGATAACATTAAGCCTGCATGGCCAAGTAGTGTGGAGATAAAATGCACTGCCCAAAAGAAAGACAAACAGAGGGGGAAAATGTATGTGAGTATGAAAGTGTGAATGACTATGTCTCAAACGTTTTGAGCAGAGGCAATCTTGGAAAATGGAATTTCAATTAATCCAGCCTTCCAGTCTTTTTTGCTAACTACCACCATTTCTTGTGTCCATTGTTTGTAGTCGTCTCTTTGCTCTAGCTGGTTGACTCTAACTCATTCAGTGACAACGTTTGTTTTTTGCTTAAATTCCTGCTCATTGTGTTTATTGTGAAGATGTTGGGAAATCAAACCAAAATAGGATTGGCTAAGACATCTGTCAATATCAAATCCATGCCCACATTCACTTGAATTACACAGGCCTTCGCTACAGTTACTGAAAGACCCTGCCTGCCAGGGGGAGTCACTGATTCACCTAGTCCTAGATACTATCAGGAGAAGAGTTTGCCTACTGTTTGCCAAGACATTGATTCCAACAATTGAGAATTTTTTATTCTGTGAAAAAAATAATAAATACATACACACAGGTTTGTTCACACAAGTGTTTGAAGTCAGATTCACCAAACTCTCTAAGTCATAAATCATTCATTTCAGCCTGATGAATGTGACCTGTTCACAAGGAAGTGCACCTCTGTGACACTATACAGCAGAGGCTGTATAGTGGACCCAAAACAATTGTCTGACTAGAAATAGAATATTTATATTGTAGATGCCATTGACCTGTCACCTAAGAAGAGTGGTACTGTGGCAGAGATGTGATGAGGATGCAATGATTTGACATACGGTTTGGCTAAGTGGTCAGTGACTAATATAATATGTGACAGTCACAGGGATACTAGATGACAGAGTATGACAGTAGGTGTACAACAGCTACAATCGGTTGGACCAGAGCAAATTCTAATATGAGAAAATCAGCAAATGCCGCTAATTCTCTTAAATCACTCTCATGCACTATTCTATTCTTTTAATAAATACCGGTTTTGGTGAGAAAACTGTCACCTGCTTGGTTTTTGTACATTCACATGGTTTAATCATCTGGCCCCAGCTGTTCAAGTCTCTTACCTTACCTTACCTTACCTTACCCTCCTTTTTTACCTTTCCCTTCTTTTTACCATTTCACTTCAACAAACATCCCTATTGCGTTAAGGAAAACCTATTAGTGTGATAATGTGTGGTTAATATACTGAAAAATGCAAGAAATCACACAGGTCAGACCTGAAACATTTCTGTATTACTCCTTAACTAAAAGACTGCATTGAAAGACGTCTTCTCAGATGAGTAAAATATATTTTCTCCAAATGGTGCTACCAGAGACGATCCAACAGTCTCATTCACACTAACTGGGGCAGCACGGTGGCTAGTACTCAGAGGGAGAAGGTTCCAGGTTCGAATCCACTGGCTAGCAGGTTTGTGGTTTGAACCTTGAACCTTTTATGTGGAGTGTGCATGTTCTCCCTGTGCGTGTGTGGGTTCTCTCCAGGTTCTCCAGCTTCCTCCCTCTGTCCAAAAACATGCAGGTTAGGTTAACTGAGGACTGTAATCAACCTGAATCTAGGTATGAATGTGAGCGTCAATGGTTGTCTGTGGTGTCAGCGTGGAGGCAAGGTACACTGTAGGGTTACACCCCCACCCCCCCAATATTATGACAATTAAAATCATTATGACAGTAAAATGATTAGTTCATTACAAATACACTACATACAGCATATGCTATATCTATATCAATTGAGATCTTATATCTATGTCTCTCTCTCACAAACTCTCTCTCTCTGTATCACTCCATTTTTACAACTCAATTCAATTCAATTTACTTTATTGGCACGAAAATGTTAACAATGTTGTCAAAGCGTCAAAAAATCAAAAGTAAGAAGAAAACAATCTGTCCAACAATTTGGACAGTAGGCCTATACAATTACATGAACATAAATACAACATCAAATGTGTGTGTGCGTGTGTGTGTGTGTGTGTGTGTGTGTGTGTGTCTGCGTATCTCATTCACTGTCCCTCAGTTTGTGGCATGCTGATGCATACTCGGCAGCAAGATATACCCTGTCTCCTTCTCCTTAAGTTCTTTGAAATCTGAGATGGAGGTCATTTGTTTAAGTCCTTGTTTTGTTGAATGTTTTAGATTCATATTCTCTCCCTCTCTCTCTCTCTTTCTGAATGAATACTGAGAGGAAAAAGCAGTAAGCATATACATGTGGAAAATGCAAATGTAACTAAATGGTCTATAATAAGATCACATGACCTGACATGTTTTTTGATGATCCTTATATACTGTATGAAGTGTTACATTTTTAAATACTTGTCCATTATGGTCTTGATGTAATATGATACACTGTAACATGTACATACTCTGTCTGCATGTATTAGTTTAAATAAAATGTCTTCATGACCAATTTTTTGATCATTTTTTTCGGCATTTACATTTTTTGTTTTATGTTTTAATGTTTTATTAACAGCATTATAAGGTGAGAGGCGGATATTATCCACGGTCTAAGCTACAAGATAATATCTTTCAGGTTAACTAAAAATATGGTATTCAGTCTACCAGAATAACTCAACTTGTTGTTGTTACATGGTATGGTCAGTGCTGTGTGATGCTGTCTTCAGTGTTTTGCATTATGAGAGTGAAGTATGGACAACCAGGTTTGGCATTCTTTAAATGTCACATTTAATGTTTTCACCATCATCATCCAGATAGGAACCTTTTGGGTAGAACTCACACATTCCAAAGTGACAACTGTCAACTGGATACCTTGTCCTTAACTTAGACTTACAGTGCTTGAACGCAAAGTTTAATAGATACATCTATGTGCATTATATATTGCAAGTTTTATTCAAAATACAATGCATCTGAGTGAAACATCAAATATACAAACATTGTTTAGGACAGCAAATTGTATGAATCCAAATAATTCAGTTGTTGCTGAGTCTCACACAAAGTTTGTCATTCATTACTCTCCCAACGTGAGGATCATTTGATTCATTCCAAATAAAACATCTAAGAAACTATTATATCTATGCAAAGAGTTCGTACAGGCGATGGGGAAGGAGAGTGATGGCTTTTACCACTGTTAGCTGTGTTCATTCCTGAGAAAATTATCATTCAGTTTCCCGTACACATCCCCACTGCAATGTTTTGTCTATTGTCTTGTTTTCTTTTTTCAGAATTGACCTTGTTGAATGGGTAAGGGATGATCTGATAAATAATACAAGTAAAACTATGGCCTAATTATGAGCCTCATCAGAGTAAATCAATAGCAAAATCAATTAGATGGCTTCCCATGTACTCGTAGAACTGAAGTAACATCCAGGTAATTACAGTGTACAGTGTGTGAGAGAGCTCAATGCACTTAAACTTCAGTATGAAACACTATGAATATGGAGAAACACTTGCAACTTGTACCTAAGCAACTTGTAGGCTTCTGCCATATTCATATTCTCAATTAGACAATGAAAATGTTAAAAATGAATGTTTAGACATCATTGGATTTTAGTATCACCTCTTGTGTTGCTTGCTGTTTGGTTTTCTAAGGTTGCAGTATATTGAGCCCTCTGGGCCACCATACAATATACTTTGGAAACACTCTCTTTGTTACCTTAGAACAAACATTACTCCAACAAGCAGCAGAAGCCTTAGCATGCAGTTATCTGAAGAATAACCACCCTGCAGCCAATCAGAACTGTATAAAGCAATGTATACACTACTAGAGCTGGGTTCTGAAACATTTTACCTGTTATGACTTGAGGTAGGCAGGTGATTATAGATCTAAATTTAGTCTTTGTTTTTTATATATATATCCATAATTTTCAGTAAGGGACTGGTAAAGATTCAGATTCAACAAGTGGATCCTGATTCACTGAAATGTTATTGAACCCCAACCACACATATGACAACCATCAAAGAACAACTAAAGCACTGGTCTAGTTCTCAGTAGCCTGCGAAGAAGTCAGAAGAAGACACTTTTTGCATGAATCAATTTTGTATCAAATCAAATCTTGACGCTGAACTTTGAACACAGCCACTGTGGTGTAAGTAGGGACTTTCCCTCCCCATATGGTTCTATCCTATCAAGGAGTGAAAATTGAGTAACAGTCAGGGAACCCTTGGCTGTAGTCAGGACTTTGTAATACAAATACCTGATGATTTAAAATTACAGGTAAATGCTTTGCACTTGGATAGTGCAAAGACAGGTCTGCATGGGGAGTTGGGAGAGGGGCAGTATATATCATTTCAGTATAAAAGCTTGAATACACATTCAAGTGTTTTCATTCCATCCCCACATGAAATCAGAAATCTGTGGGAGTAAACAAAGCTAAGTTATTGAGCTCAAGAGGTAGAGACCAACACAGTGAATCCTTTATATACATATTCACTCAGTGCTGCTGTGATGAAATAATTGATAACAAAAAGGCTTCACCTTGAATATATGTACAACTCTGCTGTATACACAAGATACAGTTAACATGTGTGTTCTGTCAATCCTTACAGGATTTATGTCCTCTACAGATCCAAGTTGCAGAGTAAAAACCAAAGAAATATGTACATTTGTATGCAAAGTTTAAAAATGAAATTAACTGCACAGCCTAAGAGATGAGCAGGCTAATAAAATGTCTATACAATTTGTTTTTCATGTTAGTGTATGGATCTACTTCTCTAATTAGCATTTATACATAATCATAATTTCAGTTGTATGAAATAGGACACAAAGAACAGGAATAGAACAAACAATTCTAGAACTAAATAATTTACTTCAAAGCTCTTTGCTCTGGTAACAATGTACATGTAAGGAGAAGCAGGAGTACATTTTAGCATTAGATTACCCTTTGGAAAAACAAAATATTGATGAGACCATGCCATCATTTATACATTATTCAAATGCTACTTATTTCCGTCACATGGCAAGCTGCTTAAATGCAACTGTGATGAAAATGTTGGTCAATAGTATGTGGTGATATATTCAAGTACACAGTACACAGAACAAAGGATTAACACTCTTCAAGAAAGATATTGCGGGTTTAACTGCTTCTTTACCTTGGTACTTTTTCTTTTCACTTTGATATATTGTTCATTACACAATGGCCACAAGGATCTTGCCAGTCTTAAGCGATCACATTCACCCTTTTTTATTTATTCAATTCAAGAATGCTTTTAAGGATTTCTATGCAATATGGGTCTGATTCTTATAGTGTTATCCATCACCCCTGTCACGTGTATGAGAACAGCTTTACAACCAATACAACCACAAAATGAACTATAGAGGATCATACAGTATTTCAGAGGACACTTAGAATACGATAATGCATTGTCTAAACATACCAGTTAAAAACTGCACATGGGCTTAATTGATTCAAAGTTGGTCCAGACCTTAGTTCCATATGGGACTGTTGCTGACAAGCAGTTACGCTGCTAAGCTTGTGTTAGATGTGTTCAAAATGATCAAACTTTCTTTGAAATAAACAAAAAGTCATGGAGTGCCTATTGTTTCAAGGTCAGCATGTTTAATTCCCAATTTTCAGGACAACGCCTTGCATGGTACCTCTGTGCCATCGTGTGAATGAGTGTCAAAAAGTCTCTTAAAGCAGTTTGGATGAAAGTGCTAAAATCTATACTGCATGGCAAATATTTCAGTTCGTTTTTCAAAATATGGAAGCAGATAACCTGAACCCATAATGCACATATTGTCTTTGTTGTAATAATGAGCATGTGTATTTACTAATGTTGGTTCTGTTCTGGTTGGCAGGGTGTTTATATGTTGAAGCCCTTCAAAGATATTTCAAAGAAATATCAGCCAGACAACCAGATAGATTTGAAGTAAACCCTTAGACTACTCTAGCTAACTAATCACTTATTAGAAAAATGACACCTGAAGTGAACCAGCTGAAATGCACATGTACAACTACAGTAAGTACAGCAGGCCTAAATAAGAAGCAGCTGGGTGAGACTGAATGGCTAATCTAATGGTTCTTTGACAGGTTGGGAAGTTACTATAAATGCTAAATGCTAAATAAATACATTCTATAACCACTGAGTAACACTTCTAGTTCAGAGGAGTCTCATTATTTTTCCACTCACCTGCCAGCCACTCCCACCGATTGGCCAACTCCCACCTCCTGATCACTCATTAAGCCAGTATTTAAGCCTTCACAACTCACTGACTGCTAAATTGTCCTTCACTCCTCGATGCAACACTGTTCAGCACTCATTCCCGGACTGATGCTGATGTTGCCGGTCCAGCCTGTCTCTGATCAACCCACCTCATTTTTGTCCCGATAATCACTTCAGCCTTTAGTCTCTGACCACGAGTTTTGTCTCTGTCCTTCCTGGATCCTGTCTACTCGTAGCTCCCTGGATTTCGGCTGCTTTAATTCCCCGGAAAGGCGGTTTGTTCGCCTGGCTCCTACTCTGCCTACTCCCTTCTGGTTCATCTGTCTCGCCCAGCGCTCACCTGGTTCCAGACCTGCTGCTTCACCGAGCTGCTCTCCTGCTGCAGTCCTCCCAGTACTGCCAGCTCCAACTCAACTGTCCTCTCTGAGTGTGAGCTCTCCTTCCTTGCTCCATTTACCAGCTCGCTGAACCAGTTTCACCATCTGGAGTCATGTGGCTCCTCCAAACACAAAGACTCAGAACCAGGTGGTTGTTCTAAACTGCATTCACCTGCTTGCCAAGCACAATAAATGACTTTTCACTGATTTACTGTGTGCTGCTTAGGGTCTGAAACACTCCCGTTACAAACACCACACAGTCGAACTGAGTAAAATGTTCCCATTAATAGATGGGTAGTAGATAGATAGATAATAGATAGATAATATTGGTCATGTCACCACACCTTTTATAGGAGTCATCAATCTTACTCGACCCTGTAATAGAGAGGTCCATGGAATAAGAGGTAAGCACAATTATGTTTGATTTTTGATTTTGTATTCAAGGATTCATGATTCTTGTGTGTTAGTGCTTCAGGAAATTACAATACCAGGCAATACTGTTGGTATGACATTAGGTCTAAACTGCTGGATTACAGGGATGGGGTAATTTGAGCCAAAAGGCTCAGGGACGTTGAGCCAGTGGCTCTACACTCTACATATACTTATTCCAAACAAACTTGAATCTGCCAGATAAATCCTACTGCAGAGATATCTAAATCCCATCGCGACAAAGGCTTTCCAATTTTTTCATTGACTGGTCCTCATACTGTTAAGAGTAAAAGGACTCAAGAAGGGGCTACCTGTGTTACTAACAAGGACCAGCAGGACAAAGCTAGCATCCCGGAACTAAATGGCTAAGCAATTATGGAACAGATTTTGGCTGAAGTAAAGTGGCCTCCCATGTGAATGGCATGGATGAATCTATCAGTGCTGGCCTGGATGTAATTGATGGAGCCCTGAATCAAACAAAAACTGATGAGAGCTAACTCTCTAACCAGTTTAGCCAGTGGCCAACCTAGAGACACAGAGGGCAGGTTCTCTGCTATGGCAACTACAAGTCTCGCCTACCTGCCATGGAGAAGACAGGGGAGCTGCTGAAAGTTGATGACCTGGAGAACCATGGCCGGCGCAAGAATTTAAGGATTGTTAATTTTGCGGAAAAGTCGGAGGGCAGCACACCTCTCACAGACTTTCTTCAGACAATACTATCAATCTTAGCTAGCCTGCCCACTGACTTCCCCCCACTGGAGGTTGAACGTGCTAATTAAGCCGTGGATCCCACTTCTACTCTTCAACTCTGAACAAGACCCTGAGAAGTGTCTCAGTGCGGTTTTTGCAATATTCTGAAAGAGAAGCTGTGCTCAGAGCAGCTCTAAAGAAGCGTGATATTCTCCATGGTAGTTCTAATTCAGGAGGCAATGGCCCACCACAACATGTATCGTAAATTTGTTTATCCAAAAAATGACAGGTACAGCTATCCTCCTGTGTCATTCTGGACACACAAAGAAAAGGATCTAGAGGGCAAATTTACCTTGATCACAGGCTTGATTCTCAAACAACACATAACTAAGTTTTTCCTCCAAATTATGACTCTACCATTTTCAAATCACAAGTGATTTTAATCATTATTGCAAAGGCCTGGGTTTCTCAGCTGGTAATCTAAATTGTGTAATGAGTGCCTCTTTGGATAAATCCTCTCCAAACATGGCAAACTCAAGATCAAACAGAGCAAACCTGAGATCATCTGCTGATGATTAATCCTAAAATGAGAGACAATGTTTTATTAAATCCTAATAAATTTGCTCTCCAGACTTTACTATACTTTCATGGTTTTGGCAAATTCTTATGCCTGCTATTAATAATATCTTTAAAGGTGAAATTCCACCCTCCGGGAAAGTATGTTTCCATTAGCTTACTCCTAAAAAAGGCTTCCTACAATCAAGGTACGGTAGAGATGATGTACATCATGCAATTAATGTCATGCATTATTTTAACCCTCATAGGGAGACTCATTGGTCTCTTCTGTTCTCAGTCTTATTAAAATGTAGCTTTGGCTCTAGTTTTATCAGTTTCATTAAAACTCTTTACTCTGATCCAATAGCCAGTGTCAATACAAAAGGCCTGTCATGTCAAGCCATGTCTGCGGGCCAGTACACAAAGGCTGTAGGCAAGGGTGCCCTTTATCAACCTTACTGTTCATATTATTATTGGAGTCCCAGGCCGAAGCCATCACTACCAATCCCGAAATAAATGGGATCAACATGGGTGATTTTCCTATTCACATATGATGTTCTGAGGTGAAAATGTTGCTTCAACATAACCAGTGGCACAATTCTCCCACTCCGTTCCCTTGTTGCTCAACTTATCCTTTCCCTAAGCTCAACTTACCCCTCATCGGGGGTAGCTGAGCCAACTACGAAGAGACAACTTTTTTTTTAGAAGGTTATATTTTGAAAATTGTTTATTTTAGTTCCAAAGTAATTATTCACAGGGATGCAACCACATCCTAAAATATATGTACATATTTTAGTTGGAGACATTACTGTCTTATTTAAAAGGTGCCATTAGTAAAAACTGGCTCAACTCACCCCGCTCTCCCCTACTCCATAAGGAGAGCTTTTGAACTTATTTCCTATTCACAGAAAGGTTCAGTTGTTTCTTTATGTTACACGCTATCGACCATCACTTTCAATTTTGAATCATCTCAACAAAAAACACTTAGCAACACCCAAGCAGTTTAACTTCATCACAACAGTATGCTAATCAACTGAGAGCACTCAATTGTTCCAATTAGAAATAAAACAGATTCAACTTCATTACAAGTACTGTGGAACCTCCTGTATAAATGTTTGCGCATATCAGTTACTGAGACCATGCGCAAAACAGCAGATACATGCATGTCTTATCTTCTTGTAATTCATGTACAGTATACGCATATGCAAAACTTGACATATATAGAAATGACAAACACAATCCTGTACAAATGTCCTCTTCACCAAACATTTGCAGATCTGTGTATACTCCTGTCTTTTTGAATACAAAAGTTGAAATGTCCAAGTTTAGGAAATTAAGTTTAATATTAACAATATGTTTCGTTCATCTCCATTATACTTTGCCCTGAAGTGCCATGTTGTGGATGTATAAGTAAAGAACTGTGAACTGATTAGATGTGCATTTTTAGAATGGAAGGATACCACCGTCAATAGATGAGAACTTATGTTATTAATCACAGGTAAGATCTAAAGCAGGTATGTGCCTCTTGCATGTCCATGTGCTGACATCATGTACAAATACAAGTCAAAAGTAATCATGCACTTATGCATGAAATAAATATACTGTCATTCAATCAGTGTTGCTTCTGAATTTTTGACAACTGGGGGGCAGAGGAACTCTACAACCTGACAGAGTCACAGCCTGACTCCTCTTAAAGTTGTAACTTTGAAACTGCTTTGTCTTTAGACATCATCAGACTGCACATTTTACATGCTAGTTTGTGTCAAGCACAGTCAATCACATAACTGAGCATAATATCGAAAATGTATATTCAGATAAAATATAATTTATATCATTTTATAAATCCCAAACCTTGCAAATTTGCGAGAAATCTTAATGTTTATGCATCATTTATACACAACGTACCTGTTCTTTGGTAAATTAATTGTTACAGTAAAAACAATGAACAAATGTGCAGGGGGGCATAGAGGCATACAGAAGAACCTGTCTGTAGTAACTAGTACCACTAACTATTGGTATAAGTTACAATATCAATGTGGTCATGAGAATTTTCTTAGAAAATATGGGAAGCTTTCAGTTGAGCCCACCAACACAATTACAATCAATCGTCTGAGTAACAAGCAAAGTTCGATTTAATGTACCAATGCAGAGGTGATGGTGGGAGTGGAGGTGGATTATTGCAGAGTGGCCTGATTGTATGGGAAATTTACCTGATTGCGATTACATTTTTGTAGACTTCTTCCTCCCTTATATCTCTATCATGACTTTTCCACGTGAAATTGACTAAATGGATTTGCTTAACACATTTAGATTTGGTCTACAGAGCATTTGTCATTTTCATTTGCATAGCAAACCCCTCTAATACGCCCCCATAAAGCAATTATCTGTAGATTTGTCTTCATTTGTTTCATATTTCAGCATACACACAGCAGACCAGTGCTTCTCTCCAGTGAAATGCTACACAGATAACAGAAGATGTTGAGACATGTGTCTATACCCGGGTTAGCAGCTTGTTAGTTGGGAAAGATGATGACACACAACAGCAGCTATTCCCACACCAGCGGAGATGGAGGCATTTCAGAGGGCTGAGCCACTGTGGAACTGTTCAAGGGGAGGCAACAAGAGGGTGACATTAATATAAGCTATTCATGTGTCTATCAGCAAAATACATTGGCACTTGGTTTAGGTGTAGTGGTTATTAATTTTGGTCCACAAATGTTAAAAACCTGCATATAAACATGTATACATGAATACCACCCCTTCATATATACAAAGTGATCTATTACCTTACCTGTTCAATATGTATTCCTTTGTACTACTTGTATTTGCTTACAAATTTGCAGTAACACTTGACTTGTATTTAGACATTGTAAGTTGTTGAGCATTGTTGCTTTTTCTATATATTTATATATGTACTAATTTTTTAACCTACTTGTATGCCTACAATTGCTCTACGTTTATGTTTACCTTTGTTTTCAGCTTTGTTGTCCTTGTTTTTAGCTGTATGCCTATTTCTATCTTCCTGTGGAAATGTCTGTAACATTGAAAGAAACATCAAATTGGAGTCAATGGCCGCATACTTGGCCACTGAAGCTGATTATGATTCTCCAAATGTACTTGGATTAGTACTTAGATCAGATAATACAGTTATTAGAATTGAATGACCTTAAAGTTTTAAAACCATCTTTGTGGACAACAACATTAGGTAGTGCTGTTGGGAGATTATTACACTTTTAAACTTCATACTTTGATTGGAACTAGTGTTAGTAATGACAGAGTGTTGCTTGAAAGCAGTAAAAACTAGTAGCAGCAGGAAGAAACTTTCAAAGGAGCTATCTAAAATTTGCGAAAAAACAAATTTTTCATGTCACCCGCGATCAGGTAGCACAAATCAATGTAATGTATGTGCAAAGGATATGTGGCTTGTTTTTGCAGTTTAACACAAAGGAAGCAAGGAAACTGCTAACCTCGCTCCATTAAATGTTAAAGCGTACAGGTTTGTACAACTATGACGCTGACTGATTAACATGTTGTATCCTTTGTTATCAACACAAACAGAATCTTAAGCTCTAAGACTTTTTTATACTGCTGTGTTCTTAAGAGCCTCCTACCTGATAAAGCTTTTGAAAGCAGCTGATTGAGGGTTAATGCAGAGTGGCACTCGATTCCCCTTTTGCTGTTCCAAAATGAACTGATGGATGATCTCTGTGAGGGAAAAACACAGACATAAAGTCTTACTTTGATTTGTTACCTCTTGAAACATAAAGTCACAACATATCTTTCAGCTGTACACTAAGGACAACCAGTAATGAGCTTAGTGAACTTTAAAGGTTACCAGAGGAGATTCTGACCACTGCAAGCCCTATGACACTATCTAACAGATGTTGGTCTCCATTTTGTTTGTATTGTGCATATGCATGAGGAAGCATGATTCCCACAGATGGTTTGCTGCAATCTGAGCTACAGTTTGATTTACAAAGAAGCAGCTCCTGGACTGATCCTGGTGCTGAACCTCCAGGTTCTATATCATGACTGAAGGAGAGCACAATGAAGAGGTATACTGTACTTATCATACATACAATAACATAATGATCCAGATTACAAAAGATTTACTTCATCAAACACTCAAAATATCGCTGAAAGTTTTACAATCGTAAAAAAGATATATTAAAAACTAATTCATTAGGACTCATTAAATAATTTCATGGGAAACAAAAAGGAGATAGAGTGATTCAATAAGACAAATCAAAGACACAAAATATACAGGCATCTCAACCAGAGGAGACCAAGATAGACAGAGAGAGAGATGGAGGGACAAAGACAGACAGAGGGAGAGACTTCCTACTGTACTGCGAGAAAAAGGTTTTCTATAAGTAAATAATATGTATCGTGAGTTTATTCACCTCCCCTGCACACTGCCATCTAGAGAAAGGGCGTCGCACCTAGTGTCTTTTTTCAGGCCTCTCCACCTTTTTTGTGTGGCCACTGTGAGTGCTTCTAGTTGAGGATCTCTTAACTTTTCAAGAAAACAATCATATATTATATGGTGGGACTCATCGCCCTGGTAACCAAGAAAATGGAAGATAAGTTTGTTCTGGCTGTGTCTGTCTACCTGGATCTTTAATTATGATATGTCAAACAGAAACTTTCACAACAAAGATAGAAAGCCCATTTGTGAAGCACTGAGCAGACCGGGCAACGACATTGACCACATTCACTTCAACAAATTGTGTCATGCACCCAAATCTTCCCTGCTCTACGGCTGTCTGATTTAGCATCATTACAAAGTATGAGAACAAGCGTTCTCTGGTTGGCACTCATAATGAACTAACAATATCAAACAAGAAATAGACAAAAATAATTAATAAAAGGGGCAATGCTAGTCTATCATACAACAGCAGTGGTGATATGTTGTCATAGAAATAAAAGCAATGGGCAGAGTTTTTTCTCTCCCCGCAGAAATGCTTCATCCCAGCTCTGCCAATCGCCATGTCAGTGGTTCTATATGGATACGAATCCTAAGCTGCAAAATATATTGACTGTTGTCATACACTTGGGCAGGGAACAGACAGCCTAACTAACCTCTGCAAGGCAGCAACCTGCTGAGTTTGCTTCATAATAATCAAGTATTTTAACTCATTTCATAAAAAATTTCACATAAGCAGATAATAATATCAATAAATGAAGGTTTGTCATGTATGTGACACATTCTACAATGTGAGCATATCAAAGGCACCTGCGTGGTCAGAGGTGAGGTAAACTGTTTGTTCCCAGCCTCAGACAAACAAGCTGTGTAATAAATGTTTCTGAATGATTACATTTGTAAAAATATTTATATCAATTGTTAGTGCCTTTTATCAATTGTTGATATTTACATCTTTTTGTATACTTATTGTTAATCTGTCAGTGTTCATCATTTTTCTGTACTTCTTTGTCAATATTGGTTTCTGACGTGTCTGTATTTCTGTATTGTTTTCACCTTGTGAGTCTGTGTGTGTTTTATATGTCTGTCTATGCATTGATTTTGTCACCTTTACAGATGTGTAATTGAGATCAATATCAAGGAATTGCACTCCAAGTAGAAACAGATAGGAATTAGTGAATGTTATGTGGCCTACATTTGTTTTGTGTCACAGATCACTGTATCCAAAGTTTAATCAACCATTCCAGTCCACTGATACAGCGCAATCTCTATAGCATTTGTCAAAAGGCACAAAAGCACTGCAAAGCGCACAGCGGTATGGCCCACTTCCTTCCGGTGCCAATGTTAACCCATTGGACAGTTCATACAGGAGACATTGCAGAGCAGAAATGCACAGTTGGCTCGCATATCTGCGATCCACAATATTCACTGGAAACAGAATCACTGCTGTTTGTGATTGTAACTTTTAATTTATGTACTTATTGCACAAATTTGTCAGTTGTGTCAGTCGTTTTTTGGCTGCAAGGGCCAGTGACGGGGGTTGGTAAACCTAATAATTCTATGTAAAGATCATTTAGGCTGTCATGTTAGATTGCAATGTGCCCAGGAACCTAGCAGGATCTCACTCACCTCACAAAACCTCATGTATGGTAGCATAATATGTTGTGAAGTTTTAGTGTTATTCACAGCCTGAAATTGGAAAATTACTTTTCAAAGGCTAAAGTTAGGGATCACAACAATTTAAGTTTCTTAAATCTTTGGCACATTGAATGAATCTGCAACAATTCACCTGTTTTCATTTCTCTCATGTCATGTGTTACACCATTACCACTGATTTGGCGTTGAGGCTGGTGTGAACCCATCTTGTGGCTGTAAATGTTTTGGGCCAAACAGCAGATTCTGAATAAAATGGAAGAGGAACACAGCACCTCTTCTGGCCAAACGTCCTTGTCTATAGAAATGAGTCATTATTTATTAGTGAAAATCAGAGCTTTATCCAGCTACCATCCCATGGACTTGAGATGTCATAGGCTAGACTGAACAGCAACTGTCCACCTGCAAGACATGGCACATCTGCCTCAAAGTTGGACCACGAAAGGGGTACTGGAGCTGCCGAGGAGGCATCACTGTCTGAGCTTTTGAGAGCCAACCACTGCGCCCAGCTGGTGTGACCTGATTGGGGAGCCGTAACCACTGCCAAAGCTGAACAACAGCCCAAGGTGCTGACACCAATAACTCCTCATCCTGAGACATCACTTCACAAAAGTAGGCAGAAATCAATTACAACTGCTGATGCTGATCAAAAGTCGATGTAGGTAAAGCTCTGAAATGTATCGAAATTCTTTGGAAGTTATTAGTGATTAGTCCCCAACACCTTTAACTCTATATCTAAATCCTCATAAACTGGTGATATTGTCCACGTTCTCTGGTAAGCCTGGTCAGATCATTTCTCTTTAACCATTATCAAATCCAAAGAAGTTAACTCTAATTTTGACCATCAAATTCCCACTATCCCACCTGTCGCTGATGTTTGTGTTATTCATATTACTACCTAATTTGTTCTTTTATTGATGTTATAAACAAATCTTCAATTGTTGCCACATCCGATGTCTATAAATATTTCTTCCCTTGCATAATACAGAGATCACAGTTTTCCAGAGCATAGCTTCTGTGTGTAAGTGAATGTAATTTTTTTCTACTGCTTTCTGTTTCGGCACATGATGCCCCTATCTGATGATAGGAATGGTGTGTGAATGGATAAATGGGAAATTAGTGTACAGCACTTGATTGGAACTTGCAACCAGGCAAACACCAAGAGGGAGCAAGAATTTGTGTTTGTGTGTGTGTGTGTGAGAGAGAGAGAGAGAGACAGAGAGATATAAAGCAAAAACATAGATAAAACAAGATCAAACATGGCATCGCCCTGTCTCCAGCTGCAGGCAGAGATCATCGAACACACTAACTTAATTTACACACAAGGAAATCTCTCCCACATTTTACGCAGAACGGATTATCGTCACAGTGGGGGAAATATCAGATTTGGAAACCTTCAACCACTACTACTCACGACAGGACACTAACAGGACAATACTGACACTAACAGCAGCAACTCATTTACCCCATTTGTGAAAACAACAAAACGGAGTCATTCACAAACACAGGTAACCGACAAACAACTGAGATTAAGGTCAGTGTCCTGCATTAATAAAAACCTTTATCTTCTTGATCTGCACAAGGAGATAAAAGATCCTGTGTACAGCCAGTCACATCACATCCATTGAAAACGTCAACACCTGACTACAGGCATCCGTAAATATGCTCACTGAACAATGAACACTGAACACACATGAGAAAAAAAAAAAACAATGAAAGAAACCTGCAATTTCCACGTATGCAATCTTTTGTACCAGACAACCCCAAGTCACAGGTCAAAAACTTCTCACATCTAACTCGAGTATGCCGTGTTGGCATTCCATCAACCAGAGCAATCATTGTGTAGTTCGAACATTTTAAACAGGAAGAACTAATAAAAAGCAAAGAAGGAAAAATAACCAAATCTGAATGGACCAATTTCCACAAGAAATAAGTGAAAGCTGCAAAGTACTAAACACAATTTTGAGTGTACCTAGTGGTAGACTCTTTTAAACACACCATAGCCATGATGATGAACATCCTATAGCTCTTGCAGATTCTCTGCTTTTCGTTATGGCTTTTCCTTATTTACATACATACAGTGTGCTGGCTGTGGTCAAAGAAAGACACTATTATTAATCCTGATACTTGTGGTTCTTACTTTTCTTGGGAATGTTTTCTTAATTGCACTACTCCTCATCAAATCATGTAGCTCAATTGGGATACAGTTACTGTGCCTTTTCTTGGATTGGCCTAATGGCTTTCATGCAAATCGCAAAAGAGTATGCAAAGAAACGAAATGAACAGGGAATCATTATGAAAAGTGTTCAGGCCCACCCCACTTTGAGACCACACTGCATCACTACACTTTGATGTAGAACAATTAGAAGTTTAAACAGGTTTATAATGGGTGTCTGTTGCACTGAGTTACAGTGAGTCACATGACCCAACATTCTTAGAATAAAGGCTTCTATATACAACCTTTAGGGGTTCTATAGCATGGTACATATTTGGTACCTTCCAAAGGTTCTATACAGAACCACTGCTGAGGGTTTATTCAAAAAATTATTAGGGTTCTTTGTTGCTAAAAGTTCTATACAGAACTTATATAGAACCTTATAACCTTCGATCAATATCCAAATCCTTTTATTGCTTTTAATAATTCTGCAAAATTACCAAAATATGAAGTTATTTTAACTACTACTACTACTCTAAATAAAACAACAGATAACCTATAATATATAAGAAGAGAGAGGTGGTTTCAAACTGTATTGATTATTGCACCATTTATAAACACAATATATAATGTCTGTAATAATGACCTGAAAAAAAGCAAAGTAGACTATAGATTTCCAATATTGGCAAACACTTTAATACTTTAATACTGGTTTAATACTATTTACAAATGAAATCAGTTCCATCGTTAATTGTGAAAGCTGATTGTACATGTTGAGCTGCATGTTGAGATGCTCTTCTGTAAATGAGAATATGTGTTTCATTTGTTTGGGATACTCCACGTGTAACAGGAAATACATCTGAAGCAGACACTGCAGAGCCCATGGTACATCTATCTCTCCACTTGTGACGGTAACCCCATCCATCTTTATGGATGCTTTCACAGCAAGAAGGGGATTCCCTGCATCATGGTAGATGATGGTTGGGATGATGGTGCTTGTTGGTTCCTGTAGAAAAGAAACATATGTAAGGAACCTCCTGACATAATTCAAAGGTTCTTCATACGATATTCAGAACATTAATATAGCATTAGACAACTGTTTGCTATGTAAAGATACAGTGAAATGATGGAACCCTGAGCAGAGTGCTGTAAGCAGAGTGCTGTAATCCGAGCTTCTCCACACACCACACGTGCATGTTAGAGCATGTGAGTTTGGCAATCACTTAAGTAGCACAGTAACACAGACACCTTAATGGCCTTAGCACTGCATTCATCTCAGTATTGGACTCAGTAGACTTCTCTCAAGATTAACATGATAAACATACTCATTGTTTTAACCACACCCTCAACCTTGTTCTGGAATATGGCATTCAAATTTAACATTCAGTAGTCTGTCTACAAAATCCTATTTATCGGACCATTACCTAATAAGATTTGAACTCAGGTTACTGGATTACATGCCATTAGACAAAATGTCAATCTGATAGTACTGTAGCTACATTTAAAGAAGTAATTCCATCAGCATTTAAGTGCCATGTCTCAATACAACAGAGGACTCTTATGCTACGTACCCCAGTCCTTCAAAGTAAGCTGTAATTAAACCTCTTGATTCAAGCATTTTAGCCTACTAAAGACCTTTACCTAACCTTCCCTTTCTATCAGCTGTGTGACCTTCCAGATAACAATAGTTTGTCTAAATAGGATTTAGAGTGCATCATAGCACAGAGACAGCACAGGTTAAAGTTATAGATGGCCTCCTTATGGCACTAGATACGGGACCTCTCTCTGTACTTCACTTGTTAGATCTGAGAGCTGCATCTGACACCATTGACCCGCTCGTCCTGTTACAGAGACTGGAACACTTAATTGGCATGAAAGGAAAAGAATTTGATTTGATTTGAAGTCATATTTATCAGATTCATTTCAGTTTGATAATATCTCATTAGTTTCATTATCATTTCCATCACTATTATCACTACCATCACCATTAATAATTAACCCTTTCATGCATAGAGGTCACTACAGTGTGCAGCTATTCAAAAGCAGTTTTCTTGTATATGCATGAGTTTTGATGGCATAGTTGCACATCAGCCACTACAGTGAATGCTATTGCATCATCTCACACACTGCTACCAGTGCCAAGCCATTGCAAGTGAAAAAAAAAGAGTGTAACCAAGATGGTCGACAGCCAGCCAGAAAGACCAAGTTGCTCATTTTCTTCTGTTCAAACCTTCTATAAAAAGAGACCCTTGCAGGTAAGAAAAATATGGGGACATGAAGTAACATCTAAGGAGTCATGCAATTGCTACATTTTCCAAGTAATGATTTTATATTGGGAGGAAATTATGATTAATCACGTGTCCACTGAATTGTACATTATGCATCACTAGCTAAATTTCAAGTACTGGACATGTAAATGTATCTTTATTAAATTTGGGTTGAAGTTCAAAGTTCAAATCTTGTTTTTCATGCCTACAGATTAATGAAAACACTTGACTGAATCATAATTCATGCATGAAAGGGTTAATTAAATTACAGGTCAGACATTACAGGTATACTGTCTTGCTATGAACCACTTCCACACCAGTTTGGAGGTCTTCACTGAGGAGATAGATTCTTTGATGTCTTTAATGATTTATTAGTTTGTTGCCACCAAGGAAGAAGGAGGGAGCTAGGCCCAGCAACCTCACTCCCCACCGGCCCCAGCCTGCACCTCTGCCAGCCTGGCCCAGCTCAAGACCACAGCGCCCTTATCTAAAAGCAGCATTACCATAATTACATAGCAAGTGAAGCTAAATGGTGAAAACAGTCCTCCAAACCCCATAAGTGGTATTTGTGTAGAAAACTAAAAGAAAACCAACAAACAACAAACACAATGACAAAAATGTTTATCTAAATTTGTCAATTAAGTTAAATAATTAATTATTTTGCAAGGTTCAGGTAGGTTATTAGTTATGTTAGTTAGTTGTTTTGCTCATGTATTTAAGTTATTTTATCTGACCCTTTTCTTTCAGCATCAGATATAGCTTATAGTTAGGGCTGGCTTGGGCCTGCCCCTAGTTATGCTGCTTTGGGCTTAGACTGCCAAGGGACTTCCCATGACTGGCTGTTCACAACAGAGGTGCATTTCTCCCAAGGAGAAATACAAATTGGCCAACATAATTTAAAAAGCACAATGACAAACATCAATGATACTGATTCAAATAAATATAGTTTATGGGCAGATTTTGAAATTCCATTTGTCTTGGCCTGACATGCTGCTGCTCTAATACGACACCTAATGTTAGTGGGTTCTAAATGAAAAATAAATGTGATGCCACACTCCTTTAAAGGTCTTAAAGTTCTGAAGAAATATGATGACTGCATAAAACCATATAATTGTATGAACACCATGTATGTGTGAGAGTGCAAGTGCATATGTGCATGTAACATACCATCTTTATTAGCCCCCGTCCTCAGCAGCCACCTTGATGATATTGGGTGTCATCACAATGAAAGCATCTTGAAGGTTTAGTCCTGACCAAAACATAACCTAGTTTCATGTTAAATCTGCAACAAACACAAACCATTAAAAAATTATGGTTACCAAGGCTATTTCAAGTGACACTGAAATCATATAACTGTAATATTACTAATGGCTACTCACAAGCAGTGGCACCTGTAGAAACTGGGCCAGTTTTAAGGTCAAATTCATTTGCTGATCCACATTTCCTCATCATGTGTCTAAAATGTCATAGCAGTAGCGATGGTTCATTAACACTTCAAGTTCTTTAATATTTCATTTCATTTATTTCATTTATTTATTCTGTTTTTGTTACTTATTTAGTTATACACTCAAATATTCATTACACTACACTTCATGTGTATTGTGATGCCACATGAAACTGGTAATACTTGTGTACTTTTAGAGCTGATAGTTTATCTACTTGAACCTGATAACAAGCAAAGAAATAACCCTATTACTTTGCAGAGCAAGTTAGCCAGTTAGGTAGGTAGGAGTAACCATTATCAGGGTAACATTAAAATGTACAGCGAGATGGAGACTGATACATGGAAATGTAGCATTAATGCTTGATTCCCTCCCGCTTTTCTGTGCAGCTAAACTGACTGTGGGCGCCATAACCCCTGAGTGCTAAAAACTACATATTCTACCTTAATATGTTTGACAAATAAGATATCTATAACCACTTGTACTGTCATCAAGCTTACACTTAGCATTAGTTTAGTTGGGAATTCACAGTAGGTTAGCTGACGTTGATAAACAGGTTAGCTGAGTTCACAGGAAGCCAAAGTGCGTGTAATATTATGAACACTTGCCACAGCACTTACTGTGTGTGTCAGGTAACATCTATCAAAATTATTCCCATTAACAAAAGTCTGTTGGACTTTGTACCCACCTTTAGTTTGTGTTTTGGAGAAGGCTAATGCTGCATTGAGGTTCCACCGTAAATACCACCTGCCAACTGGGAAGAGCTGTTAATTCAATGAATGAGCTGTTTGTTTCGGTGAACGGCTAGTAGATTCTGTGTGCTCTTTTTTCTCCTGCTCTGCGGTAAACATAGCAACGAATCACCGATCAGTCAGTCATGTCATATTGGATTTACCATAACTACAACCTGCCAATTGGGAGAATATAGCACTAAACACAAGCATTAAACATAGTACTAAATCATTACTCAATCTTTACACACGCATATGTAGGCTATGTACTCTATATACTACTATGTACTATAATATCTTGTTTTTCAATAAACAAATCTATTTTTAATATTTCCATGTAATAAATATGTTTTGATGTTAAAAAAACTGGTTTCCTTTGTAGATTACTATGAATTGTGATGTTCAAGATATTAGTATCTTTATTTATTAGTGTATTGTTATTCGTCATACTTATTGGTGTTTTTCTACTACAAAAATGTAGTGTGCCAGGTGCACAGTGCAGGCACACTATTGTTATTCATCATCTTAGTTTCCTTATTCCTCTATCGTATGTTTTTCCCACACCATTGTCAGCACAGACACAAAAAATACGTCAAAAGTTGCAGCTCGATTGGGAATGATGTGCTTTGTCTATTCTCAGAGATTGGCCTGTTCTTGGCCTATTCTCAGAGATTGAACTGTTATCGGACATGTGCAAAATTATGCCATTCGTTTGAGTGGTGATCAAGAATTTAAAATTTTTTACACTAGTTTTTTAAGGAGCATTGGGGACAGTGGCCCACAAACTGGGAGTGTGGCCAGATTCCAGGTACAACATATGTGTGTATATATATATATTTCACAAAAAAAAGTCTGATGTACAGTGATGCACATCTGTAGAATCTGCTGGAGCTACTCTCCCAGTTTGTGAGAGACCAGCTCCTCTTTCAGCCCTCGGTATTTTTCCAAGCTTCTCATGTTCCTTCTTCCCGATGTTACTGTGGCTTGGGATGGTTATGTCTATCACCACTGCCTTCTTCTGTTATTTTTTAATCAGCACAATGTAAGGTTGGTTAGTCATCAATAGTTTGCCAGTCTGGATCTGGAAGTCCCGCAGGATCTTAGCTCGGTCATTCTCAGTGACTTTGGGAGGTGTCTTCCATTCTGCCTGTGGGACTTCCAGCCCATACCCAGTGCAGATGTTCCTGTACACTATGCCAGCCACTTGGTTATGGCGTCCGCTGTTCCTGCCAGCATCTTACACCCTGTGCTGGATTGTTTCAGGAGCAGATTTGCACAGCCTGCACCTGGAGTTCTGTCTAGTGTGGTAGACCCCTGCCTCTATAGATCTTGAACTAAGTGCCTGCTTTTATGCTGCCACGATTAGTGCTTCTGTGCTGTGCTACCAGCCTTTTCCAGCCACTGGTAGGATTTCTTGATATCCATCACTTCTTCTATCTGCTGGTGATACATGCTGTGTAGGGGCTTGTTCTTCCAGGAAGGTTCATCCTCCTCTTCTGTACTATGAGATTTCTGCTGCCTGAGGTATTCACTCGTCTTCAGGGGTTCTGCCTATGCAGAACAGCAGCGGGGATAGTGCATCACCTTGGTATATGTTGCACTTGATGGTAACTTGTGCTATTGGCTTCAAGTTGGCCTCCAAAGTTGTTTTCCACAGCCCCATTGAATTCTTGATGAAGGCTCTCAGGGTCCTGTTGATGTCCAAGCATTCCAGTATTCATGTGTGCAGAGTCATGGGCTTTCTTGTCGTCAATCCAGGCGGTTGCTCTTCCTGGTCAACCAGTGGCTGGTGCTTGGCTCCCCTGGTATTGTTACCAACTCCTTTCTGGGCCTTGCTCATGTATTGGGCCATGTGCCTACTCACCTTAGCCACTATGACGCCTGACAGGAGATTCCTTGTTGTACAGAGACAGGTAACTGGCCGGTAATTGGATGGAATTGTGCCCTTCTGGGGGTTCTTCATGATCAGGATGATCCTCAGTGGTTCACCACTCTGGATGGGTCCATCCATCAGCAGCTGGTTCATCAGTGCTGCCAGGCATTCATGGAGTGTTAGTTTCTTCAGCCAGTAGGTGTAGATCATGTCCGGGCCTGGTGCTGTCCAGCTCTTCATACTTGACACTCTTTCTTGGATGTCTGCCATTGTGATGGTTACTGTCTCTGGGAGATTGCATCTGCGTTATGTGATGCCTCCTTCACCCATATGTTCAGTCAGTTTCAGCCATGGTCGGACCTGTTCTTGTGGTATTACCTTGCCACTGAGATTACTCTTTGGATGGTTTGGTGGAGAATATCCTATTTATTCTCCTGGCCTCTGCTTCTCCTATGTATTTCTTCAGCCCATGTCAACTTGATTTTTGCCACCAGTCTCCTTTTCCATGGGGGGAAGCGCTCTTTGTGGCTTATGCTGTCCCCTTTTGCTCATCAGGTTGCCCTGGGTCCCAAACACCTGAAATGGACCTTGTCGTCCAAGCTGGTACGATGCTTATATTTGCTGTTTCACTCAGTAGGCTAATAGCACAAAGAGTCTACTATGGGTCCACACTGGATACACGTGTTACCCTGACAGAGATTCAAAACCCCAGCCTCCAGAGCCAAAGTTAGCAGTGTTACCTACTGAGCTATCCAGCTGCATATATATATGTATATGTATATATGCACATATGGAATTGGCCCATGCATTTGTCACTTCTAGGTTGGATTATTGCAACTCGTTATTATCAGGCTGCCCTAATAAGTCTGTAAAGACTCTCCAGCTGGTCCAGAATGCTGTTGCTCTTGTACAAAAGAAAACTAAGAGAAGAGATAATATTTCTCCCACACTGACTTCTCTTCACTGACTCCCTGTAAAATCTAGAATAGAGTTTAAAATCCTCACTTCTACAGTCATATGTCACACCTACAAGGCTCTTGTAGGTGTGACATATGACCATATGATGGTCAGGCTCCATCATATCTTAAAGAACCGCGACCGTACTACCCCACTAGAGCACTATGCTCCCAGAATCCAAAAGTCTTATTTCCAAAGTCAGATTTGCTATGGACTATTTTTGGCATTTATTGGTTTAGACCAAACTGTTCTGTTATCCCTTTATTTCAAAGTACACTCTCAAAGAGTGATCTTGCATTTGGTATAATGTCCTAAGATTCACTCTAGCAGATTGTGTTTAGTCAATGTGAACCAAGCAGACTCTCAAAAGTAGAAAGAATCACAGAATTATATGGGTCAACTACTGCTATTTTTCAAACCGCTTTGTCAGTGTTAAAATATCTTTTAATAAAATAAAAACATATAAACTGTCAGTAGCTCAGCTCAGCAGATAAACATACCTTTGACCAGTCTGACAGAGCTCAGGTTCTTCTCAAAGCCATCATCAAACTTGGAATTAGTGACAGGCTCAAAGTCACTGGTGTAAACATGGCCAGACGATGTGGTGTAGCAGCATTTGCACATGCATGTATGATAGCGCAGTCGCCCCTCATCCAGATAAGGGTGTGCCAGGGCATCCTTTGCTGAAATCCTTTTTGACTGGGGACCAAACATACAAGTTATATGTGATTCACAAGACGAATACATGTAAACTATATGTAAAGAGTAACACATTAAAAACTTTGTTCCGCTATGAATGGGGGCTATACTTTAAAATCTTTCACTTTTTTCCTAAAGCCCTCCCCAGCATTATTAATCACTTTGGTCGCTCCCGTTAACTTCAAATTCAACACACTCTCCCCAATATTCCCATATAATATGGCACTACTGAATTGGTACAACTCATTTAAGGTGGTTTTATCTTCATCTTCTGTCGTTTTCCAGCTGAATGTCCATGTCTATTATGGATCAGATCCTGTAATGTCTCTGATACGATGACTCACAGAGGAGCACAGTGAATATTCAAATCTCCACCTATCCCTGTAAAGTTAATCCTATCCATATGGGGCTTAAGTGTGCCTTTGCCAACAAATCATGGAAATTTCTTTCAAAGTAGACTCATCTCATTCCTTGGACTGTCATGCATATGGTCAGTATAAACTAAAATACTCGCCAAGCCAGTCTCCTCTGTTTTACTTTGTTGCTTACTGAGTATGCTGTGTTTATAATACATATCCTTAATCATACTTAAGTGACTCAGTGAATGGGTTTCATTATTAACAAAACATAATGCAAAACTATGTATAATAGACTCACTGGATCAAACACCAGCATCCTGCAGAGGAGGTGGACAGCTTCATGGGTTGCTTGGCTGGACAGTGTGTACAGAACAGGAAGGGATGGCTGCAGGCAAAACATACATCCCAACATCATCTTTTCCTGTCTCTTTCAGCTTCTGGTAGACATTATATACATATAAATGATATATATCAAATTTGTATGTATTGCATCTCTTAAAAATATGACACATAGCTGTGTGCCGGAAGAATCTGGGTAAGAAGACTGTGACTTGATTTAAACGAAGATGCATGGTTTCTGAATCTTAAATTACCGTCTTTGTAATTGTTAAAAGAGAAACCAAATACACCCAACAGGTTTACAAAGAGTTTTGATGAGAGACACTGAATGTAAACATGAAGTGTTTGATAATAGAAAAACTTTTTACAGACATTTTTAGATTTTAAATGTTTAAAATCACTGAAATAGCTTCCAAAAAGAGGCTTGCCTAAACCCCTGAGGACTGCCACTGTGGATGGGGCCTGATCCATGGTGGGGGCAGGGCTGGAACTGAAAAAATCCAGTGGGAAACATGGTTGTGCTGCAGCTGCACATGGCAGGGAACTAGGGATGGCCAATTGTCGCATGCAATCAGAAGTCAGTCTGTAGTGTAATATCATCTAATGGCTGCTGTTTGTCAGTGAAAACAAATCCATTTAAGGTACAAATCCAATTTTAATATATAATAATATTCATTACAAGTTTTCCCTTATTCAAAATATCCTATCAATCCATTTATCTCTCTAAAAAACATAAAACTGAATAAGATAAGGATATATCCAATTTATAAATGCTTTGCGTGTCCACTGCCATCTTGAAACTTTGGTGCTGTTATGATTATATTCTTGCTCTATCCACACTGTTTTGCTTTTGTCAAAATGACAAGCAGTTCAGGTGCTATTGCCAAACAAAAGAAATATTTCATTTATTTTCAGAAAAAAAAGCTGGGAAATGCTCTGTGCAAAACTAGATTGCCTACCTGTTTGTGAGGTCCTCTGAGAATGTGTGCACGAGCACCTTCACATGCTGTCCTCATCGCCTCCATAGAAGGACTCCCCAACAGGTCAGTGATTAAATCCAACTACAAGCCAACAATTAAAAAAAAATACACACCCACACACATCACAGACAACAAACAGAAATTATGTTTGTTTCTGCATGTTATGACTCACAAGATCTTAAAGATGTCTTTAAGAACAGACATTGATTTGATCTATGGCAGTCTAAGTCTTTCAATTACCTACGATTATCAGATTGTCATCTATGTTGGTCACAGTGATTGCTATCCATTTAATGACCTTGCAACTGACACAACAAAATGAATTCGTTTCATTTAGCTGCTGCAGGAAAAATTATATTATGACCCAAAAAATTTGTTATTTTCCTGTTTTTCACCAATGAAGAGTGGATGTACAATGTCAATGACCTTTCCATTTGATTCTTGGTGTCAACATTATATAAAAAGATGGGTTCATCTGTGTTTGTATGTCATCTGATTCAGGAGTTATGAAAATGTTTTTCGCCACTCGCATGGACATCAATTCAAGATGGCCAAACAAACCTCATAGGCCCCATTAGTTGACCTTCTTGAATTCTTATCTAGACACTATTAGGGCCCTTAGCAGGTTTAAAAAATGCCATGCGGGTTCATGGAAACCTATAACATTACTCTTTAGTGACACTGCCAAGTACTTTTATCATGAAAACTTACCATATACCTCAAACTCATTCCACTGTCTCTATTCCTATTCCTACTGTTTTATTCATTCAGTATTTTCTCATTTCTCTCCTGTATTTTGTAACATCTCGAATACTTATGCACCTTTCTGTGCAGTATATTTATCAATTGGTTGCACTCCCTTTACCCTTTACACCCCCTTTTAAGTCTCATTTTATTCTACTGAAAATTCCCAGATACAAGCTGGTATTCAAATAAGTGCAAAGGAGAGCCAGATATGTGTCCAGCACACACAAATACAGGCCAGTTACTACCAAAGGCTGGTAGAGAGCAGGGGGAAGGGTGGAATAAGTCCCATGTTGAATTCAGTATAATGTCCATTTTCACAGCTCTATTTTCTCCAATACAACAGCAGAGTCATGTCACACTTTATCTTATTATCACCAATTCTTTTTCATCCACCAATAAATTCTAATCGCTCCCACTCTACTTCTTTCAGTCAAGTTACCATTAATTAAACTCAACCTTTCATGCACATATTTCAAACAAAATCCCAAGCAGAAACAAGAGGAATTATACCTATTTTTTATCATTGAGTGCCAGCTGTGCTGAAAGCAGAAGCACACTGTTATTCTTCACCATACAGCTACTACTTCTACATACTTTAAGCTATGTAAGTATTAAATTATTCCAGGAAAGTATTCAAGAATACTTTTAATTCAGTTGCAGGTCAAAATTCATGCAATGTTCATCCCTACTGAGATTTTTACATTTGAGTGTATGTGGTGGAATGTTCAGAGCTCGAGTCAGTGACATCATTGCCAGAATGCAGAGGTCTAAAATCATTTTAAAATATTTAAAATATTTTATCTATTTTCACTCCACAAACATAATTTGTACATCATAGGATAATTTGTCCTCTTTTACACCATGTAACTATTTAAGCAGTAGGACTTTTGAATTTTCAGCCTCGAAGCAACAAAGAATCCTTCAAATGTCTTTTCATGATATTTTGGTTCTAAACTTTTTGAGCATAACCACAAATGTTGGACTTTTTAAACTGTGATTTCTCAGTCATTTTTAACTTTATCCATACAAATGACATGTCTTTCTGTGTGTTCCAATACTGATACATTGATACTATTCCATACTATTTAATATGGGGTGGCTGTTACTCAGAGGCACAGTGGGTTGTCCATCAATCAGAAGGTCAGTGGCTCAATCCCCTGCGCCTATGAGTCAGCATTTACCAGTCATACTGGTTAATTTGTATTTTCCTCATTGGTATAATGTTAAATAAGTAATCTTTAAGTAAAAAGTAATATTTTTGCACAATTTCCAGACCCCTACAATCAGCAATTTCTTATAGGAGGAAGTTTTAATTGTGTTACATCCAAACTTCGGTCGGTCGGTCAAAACCCACATCTGGAGCACTAGCTAAGTCTGCTCACTACTTGAAAGATTTTTCCCAGACTTATTGATCGATTGATGCATGGAGATATAATAATCAAAAATCTAAAATCTAGAAAGTATTAATTTTTCTCACTAGCGCACCAGTCCTACTCTAAAATCAATTTCTTATTTGTGGACAAAAGAATGATATCTGTTGAAATCTTGGGAATAATGGAGCTTAACTATCTCAGACCATAGCCCTGTCTGCATGTAGATTTGTTTTCCAAATAACAAAACAAAAAACAACATGTAAATAGACTTCTATCTACACACAAACCAGAAACCTGATGTGAATGTCCAGATGCTCTGGGAGGCCATGAAGGCCTTCTTGAGGGGCCAGACAATGCCAATAGAAATAAGGTAAAATCAGAAAAAGTTAATTTGCTCATCTCTCAAATCAATGCTGTAGGCCAGGAAAACTCTCTGACTCCTTCCGCTGACCTCTACATGAAACTTGTGGATCTGTAAACAGAGTTTTTAAAATCAATGCAAAGGGAAAATGAATATAGAGAGCGAGCTAAATTGCTATGCCATCAGCTGAAACAATCTACTGAAGCTGCTTGTAAAGCAGAGATACAAACAGCTCATGGCATGGTCACTGATCAATTAGATATCAATATCCAATTCAAGACATCAATGAAGAGCTACAAGAGAGGCCGGCGATAAAACTGAAATAAATGTTGATTAATTAAAACTTCCAATAGTCAGTGAACAAGAACAAGAAAATCTTAATTGACCTATATCAGCAAAAGAAATTGAGCAAGCAGTCACTCAAAGGAGACGTGGTAAGGTCCCGTGACCTGATGGGTTCCCCATCAAATTAAAAAAAATATTTTTAAAGAAATTAGCTCCCATCTTAAGCAACATTGGAGTTACCATTGAGCACAACAGAAGCTATTACTTAAGTTTTACATAAAAAGGGCAAGGATCCTCCGAGGTGCACATCATATCGACGTGTAAGTTTACTCTCAAACAATTCCAAGTTTCTAACCAAGATCCTGGCAGCTAGGCTTGATATGGTCATGAATTCTATAATACATCCTGATCATACAGGATTCATCTCAGGGCAACAACTTTCTGGTAATTTACGCAAATTATTTAACATTCTTTATATGTCCAATGGATCATTGTCGCTGGAGGTGATTATCTCTCTTGACGCCCACAATTTGACCAAATAGAATAGAACTATTTGCTCACAGCTTTACAATGGAATTTACATTACATTACAATATGGCTTTGGCCCAACGTTTTGTTCTTGGATTGATATCCTGAATGCTTCACCAAAGGCTTGTATTAGAACATCTAATTATTTGCCCTCTACCGAGGTACCAGACAGGGGTGTCCTGCTTCTTTTCGACAAGCCACCAATGCAGTTTAATGTTAGCCATCAATAAAGCATAAAGCAATGCAATTTGGCTCCCAGCTTGCACTATATTTTGCACACGTCATCCCTTTTTCAGCTTTCCAATTCCTCCTCCTTCTGGGTAATATTCCAATTTTTAATCCTCTTAAAACTATTCAAAATATTTAAATCTGTTCAAAGGTTGGTTTGTACTAAATCTTAATCCATCTGGGTGACTTCCTGTTGGGTTTAGATCCTGGCACCAGGAGACTTTTTTAAGGTCTTGACATAATACACAGTGGTGCTAACAGCAATAATGTTCCAGGTCTGTGCATGTTCTCCCGGTGCACCCATAGAGGATGGATGGATGGATGGATGATACATATGCCCACACTGAATTTCATACATCTAGGTGAAATGCACTGCAAGAGCTACTTCATTTAAATTGTTCTAGAGGGCAATGTTATGTCTGTTTGACACAACCAAGAGCAAGAGCAACTTCAGATGACACATTTCAGCCACTTTGATGTGTGCACCACACTTGGTGTGGTTTTCATATGCCTAACCCCTCAAAAAGAGTTTGCGGTTTCATGGCAAATAATTCCTCCACAATGGCCAACTTCCCGTTGGGTGGAGACAATGAATGCCAATAGGAAATTTGTACCAATGATGAGAGGAATGTGCAAGTGAAATTTCGGGACCATTTGCCCCCCTGGCACTTTCATGCTCAGGCCCTGATAATAATAATAGTCTCCACATAAACAATAGGTTCCTCGCACTTCATGCCAGGGACGTTTCAGATCCTGACATTTTCACGCTCAGCCCTAATAATCAACAGATAATGTGTGACATCTCCTATTCATTTTCACAAGTTGTACACTTCATTTTGAAATTATTGACGTGCAGTCCTCAGTTACCTGATATGATATAATTTCAGTGCGAATCCACATGCCTAGCATTGGCACTGGGCTGCCAGCACAATCCAAAAATTTGCATTTCTAGTTAATTTTAGTATGCATGAATATTTTATTTTACTATGTATGTACTTTTGTATATAATGCAATATATATTTATACACCATATATTTAATTCACTTTGAGCATCTGCAACATAGAAGTTCCCTTGAGGCTGACTTGAAGTTTTTACAGAGTAGGAGTTACCTGCTGAATGGGAGTTTGGGCTTGGAAAAGGATACGTCGCCCAAGCAGCTCAGCGAAGATGCAGCCCACAGACCAGATGTCAATGGAATTAAAGTAGTGGCGGCTTCCCATGAGGATCTCAGGAGCACGGTAGTACTGTGTCACCACTTCCTGAGTCATGTGCCGTGACTCGTCTGACTCCTCCACTCGGGCCAGACCAAAATCACAAATCTAGAAGACAACGATTCAGATGTTAGTTCAACTGTTGTAATCCTTTTACTGGGTGCAGCTTTATTTTGACAACTGATAGTAGTAACTAGTAAGATTGCTTGTCTCTCCTGTTCACATGGAATCAACCACAGTCTGCGTTGCTCATGGGGCACCAGTGTTGCACAGTTTGACATTGTTTCCACAAACAGATTATGCATTAACCCATTAGGCCATATAGCCCATTCTCTGTGGAACATGGGTAACTCTGGAATCCAAACACCTGTAGTCCCACCTAGATGTGGGATTGACACATGCCAAAACCAATTTTCAGGACCTGGAAACCTTCCATCAGGGATTTCTTGCAAATGTTTTCATTTGTCCATCACATGTATATTAAAGACAGGGTGTGTAAGATTGGAGAAATTAGTAACACTAAGCTAGACTTTGAAAGTATCCAACGAAAAAAGTCCCATACCCTCCCTTCAGGCCTCCTTCGAAAGCCACTCCTTCAAAACACATGAATGCACACTGCCTGACTGACCGGTGGAGGACAAACCAGGATAATCATGAGAAGGCTTTCATTTTGTAGGCTGACAGTCTCTCTTCTCAGGACACAAATTGACACTGTCTCGATCTGTCACTCTGTCTGTCTGTCACTGCCATCTTGGCATTCTTGTGTGACTGGCTTGCTAGCTTTAGCTGGAAGTCTGCCTAGTCTTGTGGAAGACTCGTGCGAAATGACTGCATAGGCAGAGCGCACGCAGGCAGGCAGGTACGTAGGTAAACAGGCAGGTCGGCCATCCAATTATTTCATTCAGCGCAAAAGAAATGATTGGGTGGGAATATTATAGGCCTGCCACAAACTAAAAAACTTTTTTTGGGTTGTTTAAATTTCAACAAATATAGCACTGGTTCTAAAATAAGTTGCATCCCCTGCCTTTAACAGCTGCCTACATTTATGTTGCACCATTTAAATAATGGCACACATACTGAATTGTGGGATTTTTGTACAAACGCAAATATGTAATTTTAAGCGCGATTGGGTTCGCTGACATTACTGGGAGATGCATAATATTACTGAAATCGAAGATGCTGCTTATCAGATTCTGTTAGATACTGATAGACCAGTCAGGAGTAACAATGCATGATTCAACATGCCTGCACTGAAACTCTAATTACTTCATTCATCCATCTTTCACTGTATTGTTTAGTGCTTGTTAATGAATGCTTTTCATGGTTTTTGTTGATGAAATGAGCAGGGAAGTAACTGTTGTGCAAGAGCGTAGTTTGTAGTGCTGTGTCCATGGTAGACTTAATAACAATAAACCTTACAATAAAATGCAATACAGTACACCACAACTATAGCCAGTAAAATTACTTTAGTGCCAAATAATATTCTTTCTGACACAGTCTGAACAAGAATTGAACATTTTTTAAACCTTCCAAAATAAGATTTATTGTAGGACTATTACACAGATACAGTTCTGTTACTGTGATATTATCCTCAGGTTGGATGTGGATTTTTTTGTCTCTCTCTCTGACATGTTCAGTTGACATGAAAAGCCACATAGCCTGTTCCACACACCTTGAGCACACAGTTGCTGTTGACCAGGAGGTTGCCAGGCTTGATGTCTCTGTGCAGAATGCCAGCAGAATGAAGGTATTTAAGTCCTGGTGGTGAAGGAGGACACAACAGCATTGAATATTACATTCTTTTTTTAACAAATTCCAATTAATCATATAAGTCTGCCTAATGTCTATCACAACTGTCCAATTTACAGACTCCAGCTCTGACAGGATCAGATAGATTGTGGAATAAGAACCAAAGGAAAGGAAAGAACACACCTGCAATTATTGCTTATCACCATAGATTCCACTAAATTTGTGAATTTCCCCGCCATGGGACTATTAAAGCAATATTTTATCTTAAAGAGAATGAAATGGAAATGTTCGAGATTGCCACTTTAAATGAGAACACCTTGTGGGCATCTAATTGACTGAACATGAACAAATGTAACAATAACAAGAAGAGAACCTACCTCGTAGAATCTGATAAAGAAAAACTTTGGCGTGGTCTGAGCTCAGAGGCTGTGGTGACACGATGATCTTATGGAGGTCACTTTGCATCAGTTCAGTCACCACATAGCTGACCAATGAAAAATTAAGAGAAAAACAAAAACACATCCAAGGGCACAAAGAGCAAATTTCACTGAGAAATATTGGAACATAGTGTTGATATTCTACAGCTGTACTTTATTTCCTACATTGTAGCCTCAGTATCAGCCAGGCTCCTATTTCCGCTGGGTGGCCACATGACTTTAATGACCTTAGACATATACTATACATAAGCATGTTCTCACAAGCAGTGTGTAGGGTGCAACGTCAGCAGTCACAAGTTGTGTACACAGTTTTTTTCTATGTGTAGCCTTGAGGCCACATTAGTTGCTGTTCACTGCCCTCATCATATCCCCAACTACCACTGAGTAAATAGCAGAAATAAAATACTTTTGAAAATTAATTACAGTATATACTTCTTTTTACAACATAGCTCTGCCTTAACCACACCCCCAGGCTCTGACAGAATCAACTTCATTGGCCTTTTCAACAACAATTGAATAGGCCAATGCAGGTTTTACCATTCTATAATGCTATCGTTTTCCATGTCTACTGAAAAGGCAAAGAAAACAAAACTAATATTACTGCAATGCATTGCACGCATAGCAATACAGAAGTTCTATTGCTGAGAAAATGTAGTGCCAAAGGAAGGTGCTGTCTGATGGCAGGTAAAGTGGTAAAAACATTCTAAATTTTAGGTGGGTCTTTGGTTAAGTGGCTAAAATGTGTTTTGCTGCTGGATCCATCCACAGCAGTATACTGCTAATAGACATTTTAGACTAAACATGACTGCTTAGTTGTTAAATATGAGTGTCTGTTATGAAGCACTATGAAGAACTACTATTTTGAACATCAAGAATAAACTTTTACACTTTCAAATGGAAACTGCTCTTGAAATTTTGTGTGCTGTTACACTCTGTTTTAGTACCCCGACAAGCTTAATAAAAGCCGTTAACAATACAGTTCTAGCTCAAAGAATTATCTTTGAATGAGGCACTACAGAACCATACCATTGCCTGGAAATAATCCATACTGTCTGGCAATGGCTACATTATTGTAAAATATGTCAATGCAGGAATCCCTGAATCAATGATAAAGGATACATTTCTTCAAAGTAGTCGATGTGTGGAGGTTGTAGTATGTCCAAAGCAGAGAGCACCTAAGGAGAGACGGTTATTTTAGATTTCCAGGTCAAGACCAGGCATCCGTTTCTGGATATGTTTTCTGGATTATTGTATCTGATCACAGAACCTTTGCACTTGCACTTGTTATCAATAAGCATTCACAATATCCCTCATCGTGATCCAATCTTAATATGCAAATGAGGTTGGTGGAGCTGGAACAATGAGAGTATGCAAGCAGAGTATGTGAGCAGAGTGGAGCAATGAGAATTTCCACTCCTGGCTCTCAGAGCTGTTCATTCCCTCCACTCTCATGCCCAAAGCTGCTCCAGGCCACTCCACTCAATATCATTCTGCACTAGCTCTAGGGCATCCATTAATACCAACCATCTAAGGGCGGCTTGTTGGGCTAAGTAATGCTCTGAAGTTATGCTAAAGTTTGACATCGAAAAATCCTTTCGTATGCGCTTTGCACTTGTTCACACTCCACTCATATTATGGTCTTAAGTCAAGAGAAGCAACTCTCAACAGAGGGTCATGTGGCAAACAGAGAGATCCAATCTGCTGCAAGCTACTTTTCGGTAGGCTTGCATCTATAGCTTTTCGATGAGCAGCAGACCCAAAGGTCTTACATAACCAGGTTTTTTCATGTGACTAATTTGTATATCAATTTATCATTTTAAACTTGTATTTCACACAGACTGAGAATATTATGCAGTGAGAAGCATTGTTAATTTTGTTTGTTTTAGTTTTTGTAATGAATTAGATTTATTCATACTTTTGCACCATTGTGTAGAACTGTGTGACACTGTCACACTGTCATGACTGTGTGCCTGTTGGTTTGTGTTTCTCATTACCCAGTACTATATGACAAAGGACACAACAATTATAAACACAACAAACTCAGGGACCACATGTGGCATCACATTGCAGAATAACTATACTATCAGGATAGTGAGTAGCTCCAGATTTTTCACAAAAGAGCATGTCTAGACCAAACTCTATAATTAAGAGAGGCTCAACGATTCAAGAATTCAAAATTAAGGATTCAAGAATCCCCACATGAGCAAGTATCAGGCGACAATGGCAAAGAAAAACCTGGCTCAGAGGTGGGCGTCAGAGAGAGGGAGGGGTTACTTTAGGATGTAGCAAGGCAACAGTGTCATAGCCGATTTGGCTAACATTAGCTATTTAGCTAACATTAATGTCATCCATCCATCCATTCATCCATTCATAATGCTTATTCCTGGAATGACCGCCAGTCAATCACAGGTACAACACATAGAGACAGACAATCATTCAGGCTCACACTTACAGGCAATTTAGAGCCACCAATTGACCTAGCCTACATGTCTTTGGACTGGGAGGAGGCTGGAATACCCAGAGAAAATCCATGCAAGCGCGAGACGGAAGAAAAGGAAGGAAAAAGAGACAAAAAAGTGGGCAGGCTAGAAAACAAAAGAGGAGGTGGAAATTGTAAACGATTTTATTGTATACTACTATCATTATAGGGCATTATATCATTGGTGTAAAGGGGCTCTATTCATCTATTAGGGGAGATGAGATATTTCTGGACTGGGTACATGGCGGCCACATGTCAGTTCAGATTATGTACCACTGTTTCTGTATACAGCACAAGCCAAAAGTTTGGAATATCGAGGTTATGCACCTCTGGAAAACCGTTCCAGGTGACTACCTCCAGAAGCTTCATGAGAGAATGCCAAGAGTGTGCAAAGCTGTAATCAAAGCATAAGGTGGCCACTTCATTCTTAACACTTTTTTTGTTTACTACATAATTACAGATGTTTTCCTTCATAGTTTTGATGTCTTGAATATTACTCTACAATGTAGAAAATAGTAAAAAATAAAGAAAAAACATTGAATGAGAAAGTGTGTCTGAACTTTTGACTGGTATTGTATAGGTATAATACTTTTAAATATACTTAATTTGATGTTCCTTTGAGCATGAATCGCTCACAACATTTGATAACAATAATTTAACAAGACATTGCATTTATTGGTTGTATTTATTTAAAGCACTAAGAGTTAATTTAATCTTGAAGAATTAAAATTATATATATATACAACATGAACATTGACGTCCACAGCTAGATAATATATACAAGTTCAGTTCAGTAACTTCAAAAGGATTGAAGGAAAAGTCTGAATCATGAAGCACTTAAAGGGAGACTAACACGCACATGGTCATTTTGCAAAAGGACTTGGCTAGCAAGTGAGGTGAAATGCTGGTGAAACGTATCCCCCCTTGTCAATATTTTAGCTAACGCTCTGTTTCCTCCAGCACTCCTAATGGCACCCATTGTGCTGCCAACCACATCATCAGCACCTTCATCTATAACATCAGTGCTGTGGTTCCCATCTGCACCACAGAGGTAGTTTGTCAGGATGTAGGTGGCTTTGATGATGCTATCAGCTCTATCCGGTGAAACTTGCAGCCAGCGTTTATACACTCTTGAGCACTGGCTGAGAATGCACAAAAAAAAATCTCGGCAATGTGGTCAGCTCTGGAGAGGCAATACTTTAACACCCAGTCATCCTCTGGCAAGCATTTCCCTGCATAGAGACAGAGGGGAAAGGTTGTCATCGGGATAGCCTTATTTGCCATCATCACAAATTGCACTGGCCGCAACTCGGGTGATAAAATGAGTGGGCATGGTACTGATATATTCAAGGTACCAGCTTGAAGGACCTTTTCCAGAGAGGAGTGGGCTAAGATGTCTCCATTACTATTGCTTCCAGAACCTCCCACATCAACAGCCAGTAACTGGTAGTCTGAATCCACCAAAGTGAGGACCACGGAGAATTTCAACATGCTTCCCATCAAATGCACCAATACAGTTTGGGAAATTCCATTTCTCATGCAATTTCCTGTCTATGTTCCTCCAGAGCTGGCATGTGTGTTTCCCTCAGTTGTGCCTAGATGACATCATAGGTGCTTTTCACAAAATTGGCCACGATTCACACTCCTAGACGGAAATTGGAGGCAATGGTTGTGAAAGAATCCCCAGTGTTGAGGAATCTCGGGGAGATGGGAGGGGAAGGGTTAGTCTTTGCCTGATAAACAACACAGAAGAATACAGTTTGATCTTCATCTGTGCCACTGGATTGTATTTTTTCAAACTAATTGACTGCCTGCACTATAAATCAATGATAAAAATAAATTATATTAATCTCTATATATAGAGGTATGCATAAAGGTTATGATTTCAGTATCAGAAGCATGTGTGCCAGTATTCTATTGAAGGGCAGTCATTAATTTCAGGCAAAGCAATGGTGTCTCTTTTTTTACATTCTTGTTGTGTATACAGTAATTTAACATAATGTGGCTAACAGTCTGCTGCTAGACTGCTAAAATATTAGTCCAGTGGATCACAGTAGACAGACTCTTCTTCAGTCACACTCCTTCTTGGTTAATAGCCTAGAGTCAATGGTCTGTTTACTACTGCAACTTACACCATGGTCTGGATGAACACTCGATTCTGACTGGCAGCTGGGTGTCGGTTAAAAAGTGATAATGGAGAGTAACCATAGCTGGGACACAGTCAGAGCCTCTGTTTACAACTTGTTGCAACACCTTCCAAGCCTTCTTATTTCCAACAGTGATTGTAATGTTTATCCTTCACTGTCTCATCTTCAGTGTGGAGCATAGAAGTAGACTGCCCCTCTGAATTCACTGAGATTTTTGGTCATATGATCACTCTCTGATCACGTCTTTGAACAGTTTACATTAATGATCCCCATTGACAGGGGCCAGTCTGTGATCTGGAGCTTTTGTCTGTGATCCTGAAAAACAGTTTTCAGAAACACAGACTACGTGGGGTCTGGGGCTATGTGTGCAAGTATGAAACAGGTGATCTCTGTTTTTATCAGCTGGATGAAGGTGAAACGTTAGGACCTTTTACCAAAGTAGCCACACTGACTTGAAACAAAAGATTGTCTCTTTTTCACAGCGATGATCTTGTGGTGAAGAAAGCTATACAGCCACGCCTCCACCCTGCCCTCTACATGATGTAAGGATTACCTGCCTGAGAAAGTCTGAGATAGTCAAACCTCGAGCGCCAGAGATAGCCTAACGCAGCCAGACCTGGAGCAAGAAAAAATTGTCCAGAATGATCAAATGATTTTGTTCGGAGGGAAACAGGTTTTCATCTTCAAAAGAATCAGGCAGGCCATTTACAAATGTGATTGTTTTATTCATCTTTTGCAGTTCAGCGTATGTTGTACATCGAAAACAAGTATAAATCCAAACAATGTTTTCCGGTTTCCAATCCATCACATGTTCACAGTTTTTCCAACACACCTTTTACAAAATAAGAGTCTAGGATCAAAATTGATTTCCTCCATAGTGGTGAGGTGTGACATTTTTCTATCATCTATCCTAATAGCCAAAAGGCCAAAGGCTAAAGTTTTCCCATCAGCAAACAGACATCTTTTGTCATAGACCACTCTGAATATTTTAGAAGTGTCGAGTTTTTCAACTGAAAACCCCTTTTATGGCGAGTGATGCTGTGTCGTCGAGTTTAGGAAAGGTCAGATGAGCAAAAGCAAAGCAGGTTGCATCTATTGTGTACAACGTACAAATGTTGAGCATTCTTTTTTTTACGAGGTCACGTTCTCTGCCTCTAGCATTCCGTACCACCTGCACGAGTTCAAGGTTAGCATCAGACATAAATGATTGTACTAACCGGTCCACTAAACCTTGAAAGGCTGACAGGACAGTGTCATCCTCGTCGTTAACAGTGACAGAAAAGTCATTTCGCATGTTTTCACCAATCAATTCCAGTTGTATCACATCTTAACGTCTGGCCTCTGAGATTGGAGTTGGAGAGTGGGAAATGTGGTGGAATGTGGTTCAAACCTTAAATTTACCTCTTCAGCCATGTCAAAATGTCACACCTTACAACTTCTCACATAACACTAGAATGGAGGAAGACAGGGTCTGGCTTAAGCCGAGGATGTCTCAGAAAAGAACCAACTGCTGCAAATTGTAGGTCTCTGTTCTTTCACTTCTCCAACGTTGAGAGGGAGCTTGTATCCCAAGATGCAACCCAAAAAGTCAGACCAGCACGGTAGTTCTTCCCTCTGTGGTGCCTCTGTGACGAGAAAAATATCAAGTTAATCTGTGTGTGTGTGTGTGTGTGTGTGTATGTATGTGTATGTGTATGTGTATGTGTGTGTGATTGTTGAATTTGCATTGCTATAGAATTAAACTACCCTGCAGTGGAAAAAGCAGTGACTGAACCATAAACAGATATCTTTAGTAAGGGTTAGAATGAAACGCTTTTACTTGTAACAATGTATTTCACAATTTGGTAATGCTACTTATGAATCCAATTACTTTTTGTCATTTATTATTGGATTTGAGTTGAGATTTTATCACAATCGATACTTCGAGGCAGTAATATCATATTACATACAATACAATGTTGTGATTGTTATCATTTTTGCCTATTTATGACGCTATGACTAGCTTCTGCATTACTCTAGACTCTAGACTCTAGACTACTAAAACAGGTCTTATTTGAATCGTGCAAGCGGACGGATAACATTGAGTCATCACGCTGTATGTTTTGTTTCTCATGTCAGAATCAACTTCAGAATCAACTTTATTGGCCAAGTTTGTACAAGCAAACAAGGAATTTGACTCCAGTGAAACTTGTCTCTCTATGTACAGTAAGAAAATTAGAAATAAACTACAACAGTAAGAATAAGAACAGAACAATATAAGTACTCATAACAACAGTATATAGTGTTAGTGTTCACTAAATAGAAATAAAATGGCATAAGAAACATTGAGTCAACACCAGAGTTTACAATCTACAACCCCCTGATCTGTAGAGGGCATCATGACATAGTTTTATTAGTGTTCAGTGTGCTCGGTGTTCAACCCCATTATAAGATATGCAACATGAAGAAGAAAGGATAACATTACATTTTTAAAAATGTTTCATCAACTTACCAGATTCAATTTGTTCGGTGACAGGGTCACTTGCCGGGCCTTCCGTCTGGATGTTATTGTGCTGTCTGATCAAAATCCACTCTTTTAGCCAAGAGATACGGCCTTTTTTCTCCTTAGCCGGTTTGATGATGGACGTGCCACGGTCTTTATCAGAGGATTTACCCCACCGGCGGAGCTTGGATACTCTACGTGTGGAAATCCAGCATTCTCCTCTAGGACGGCCTCTGGATCATTGCGAAAATCGGGAGGGTTTCCACACTGGAACCGGCATGCCGACACTTCCACCAGATCTGTAAGTCGTTTCAAATATTAATTTGTCTTGTAAAAGTTGTCGCAGTTGCATTAAAAAAATGAAGAGAGGACTATACAGACCGATTTCTGATTTAGTAATGTTTATACCTTCCAGTTCATCAGCAGTAACTGCGTAAAGAAAGAAATTGTTTTTTTAAAATAAATAAATAAAGTATTTGGAAAAATACAATAAAAAAGTATTTAATAAAAATATAGGCATCACTTACCGGGAAATGGGGCTGTGTTCATTGAAGGGGCGTGAATGTCCCCTCGAACTTTAATTTCTACAAAATGATTGATAGATTTAAAATTTTATTATTTCTAAAAAGAATGAGGGAATAAACGGATAATGTTATTACCACCGGCTATCTCACTACCTCAGTTTTCAGTTGAATCCCACAAGGGGATCAAGGGATGTTTTATATGATTTAGATACAATTCACTAGATGGCAAATTCATCATGTTCTAGCAAAAGGCACATTTTTTTTAACCATATGTCTGCATACTTGTGCCTTTTCAGGAGTAAGTGCTTTGACACACAGTCTACTATGAGTCTGGTGGTATTGATGAGATGTTTGTGTCACAGATTAAACGGTCTGGTAGAATGACAGCGTCCCACGGTGCGGGCCTCACGCAGATTGCAGTCTATGACGGTATCGATGCAACGTGTTTGTCACAGGTCCTTTTACCCACCTCATATGCAAATGCAAATTATGTTTTGCCAGGTGTGTGTGTGTGTGTGTGTGTAGCTGTCAATCAATCATCCAGTTTGGAACAGATTTGACATAAGGTGGTTCATATAACTCTCTCCTCTCCTAAGATGCGGTGCGAGTATCCTCACAAGTACCTTAAGTAAGAACAGTTTGATGCAAATTATTCGTAGGCAACTATTTTACATTTTTGTGTCGTGTAATCGTCATGCCCCCAGGGTGCAAACCTGTAAATCTTACATGTGTGTTTATGACTGTAGATGGCAAATTTTAGCTTTGCTGTTTACTTACATTTTCATGTTTGAAGAAACACAGCATTTTCAACTCCCGAAATACCCTCTTGCAAGATACTAGGTTTTGGAAGACATTGGGCATCTTTTTTAGGGCGACTCGTTTTCCATCTCTGGGGTCTGTCACTGACCTGGGTAAAGACAACAAACACATGATTAAGATTAAGGCGATTTTATGAGGAATATAATCTAATAATTTAGTTTAGTTCCGTTTGTTCCATTGTTCCAACCTCATTCATCAACCAGAGCATCAGCAAAGATTGGTGTGCATGACAAAGTGTCCTTGGGCAAGAAGCCCAAATGGTATGCATGTGAATGATCATCTTCCTCCTAATAGCATTGACAACCTATTGATACACACTCACACACACACACACACACAATGTATACGTTGTATAATACGCTGTGTTGTAGGAAATGGCATTTTCAGATGTTAATTAAATGAAAATGTTCCTATCATACCTCCCCTTGCCCGTCCCTTACCATAACACCCACTTTTAACTGTAACTAAGCACCCATGGTCCCCAGATAATTATTTTTAATGTTTTGGTGGCCCTTCTAACCTTATAATGGTAATCTGCCAATAGCAGTGTTTCGCACTGCAAGAGGGTTCAAACCTGCTGGCCTGCTGGGGCCATACATGGTTTCCATTTAGAGTTTTTCCCATATGCTTGCATGTGTACTCCAGCTTCCTCCCACGGTCCAAAGATATGAAGGTTAGGTTAATTGGTCACTCCAAGTTGCCTATAGCTGTGACTGAGCTAGAATAGTTGTCTCTGTGTCCCAGTCGTTAGCTTTAATAGTTGCCAATATTCTTGCATTAGCCTTTATTTATTTCTAATCTACCCAGCTGTTATTAGGCCTTTATTTCCAATTCATCCCATCATATTTCAGTAAGAGCATCCTCTGTTTTCTGATCTGCTCCTGTATATATTTACTGTAAACTGAACACTACCTCCATGTTTACTAGGCAAATTCAGTGTAATCTACATTTCCACAGCTCAAGCTTGAGTCATTTTATTCTGTACTCACAACTCTGCTCTTTCTGTTTGTTTAATGAGTGAATGAAAACTTTAATACAAGCTTTTATTTGAGAATTTACAGCACAGACAACACAAAAATAATTACATTCACGATTACTTGAATTAAGAGCTCATCTTCTTCGGAATACCCATGGCTCTAGACTGCAACCAAAATGGTAAAACATGCAACCATTTTTTGTCATGTCAAAATTTCATGTGTTCGCATTCATGCAACTGCATGATGTTCTGTCAGCACCTAGCGGCCTACACACAACGTGTGATAAGCGTGTGCGTTGAAGTGCAACGTGTGTGATGCTAGTGTACGTAATGGCAAACGAATCCATTTACAGGTTACCATGTTCCAAATATGAAGCAGTCAATAGTTGATTACTTTAAAACGCAAAAATGAGGAGAGAGTGAACTTTCAGCCAATAGATAAAGCACAGTGATGGGAGTACTCAGATCTTTAAGTAAAAGTTGTAATACCACACTATGGTAACTACTACAAGTAAAAGGCCTGCATTAAAATGTTTGTATAGATGTATAGATAAAAACTACATCTACTACAGTATAACTACTATATCACTGATAATAGGAATACGACTAATAATGACCAATATGAAGAGTGAATAAACATATCAATATTGAATATATGAATAATAATAAAAAGACCAATAATAGATAATAATGACTCATAATAGTTAAAAAGAAGCAGCAGCAGACAGTTCACAGCAGCGATCCATGGAAGCCAGAGAACAGCAGCCAGGTGTACCTTGACCACGATCCACCCGAACCTGAGAGATAGGAAAGCACAAAAGGCTCCGGGAAAGATACCAAGTAGGATATAATCCATTATGTCAGCCACATAATGTGGAAGAGAAACTTTTATAAGACCAAGACAACTACTCATCAACATGCATGGTCATTGACTAATACTACACAGAAATACTAAACCCAAGAAAACGTGCAACCAAATCGTGCTGGTGCAACCAAACTGAGAAAGTTTGTTGCATCAATGCTACCAGTAGAGACGTTAGTCAAGAGCTCCGATACTACATCAGACTTATAGTAAAGAGCACACTTATTTAGATGTGGCAAGAGGAGTATTAGTCAAATTTAGTGTAACTTCAGACCCCAAAGCCGTCATTATGTGAACCTCACATATCCTGCACCTGATATTTCATTTTGATTTACAACCAGCTTGTGTTGAATGGAATAATGTTCAAAAATCAAATGAGATAGCAGAACAAAAGATACAACATAGGTATTTCCCGAACACAATTTAGGCCAGATGATGACCCATAACATGCCAAAAATCACTAGCAAGAAACACTACAAACATTTATGTCAGTAATTCAATTCAATTCAATTTTATTTGTATAGCCCAATATCACAACAGAGTGTCTCATAGTGCTTTACAAAGTTCACTGAAATAAACAAGTGTAAGCGAACAAACAATCTAATAAACTGACTGACTGATAAACTGTAACTGAAACCCACATCTTACTTGGCCAGTGTGACTTCCAATTCTGTCTACACTAAGTTAATCCAATAAAATAAAATCCTTCTGCATATGAAAAGTATATGGGGAATGGCAAGAAGCATCACTTTGAACCTGGTACAAGTCTGAACTGATTGATATCAGATCAATGGAAAGACTGCAGCAGCAGATTTGCATGCAGACAGAGAGAGAGAGACATTGCCCTGTTTCTTTGTGCTTCTTCAAAAGAAATTAAACAGCACATCTTGACATCCCAGTCTGTTACCATGGTCTATGACGGGACAGGACTTATCTTGAACATAACACAACTTAAGGGACAGTGAATGACCTAGACGCACAGCACCTCTCTCTCTCGCTCTCTCCCTCTCATATCACACTGATGAAGTAAACAAAATATTCATTAGGGCCCAAACAGTGCTATTTGCCCAGCTGACCTATAATTTTTGTAGAGATTATTAGATCAGGGCCCAAGCACTGAGTGGCACACCCAGGACCTACTGTAATTCTGAGGATTATTATTATTATTATCATCACAAATAAATTGCATTTGTGAGAGGCTAAAGGTGCTCTGATCCACTTCAAACTTAGTTACTGTGTAGAAAAGAGCTTGGCAAGGCCTCAAATTTCAATGTTTCATCATGAAACAGGAAGTGGTCTGTAAAGGGACTGGAGGTGTGAGGGCCCAATTATCACTGCTTGCAACTTTAATTATCATTAATTTCATTTTCCCTACTCAATCGGGAAAACAAGGTAATAGGGCTACCTCATGGAAATTGGCACGTACATCAGGGAATACATTGGGGGGGAAATATAAATGTTTTATGGGTCTTGTGCATGGTCCCCTCCTTTCAGTTTGACCAAGATACAGTGGGTACGGAAAGTATTCAGACCCCTTCACTTTTTCCACATTTTGTTATGTTACAGCCTTATTCCAAAATGGATTAAATTATTTTTTTTCCTCATCAATCTACACACAATACCCCATAATGACAAAGTGAAAAAAGTTTTTTAGAAATTTTTGCAAATGTATTAAAAATAAAAAACTGAAATATCATATGTACATAAGTATTCACACCCATTATTCAGTACTTTGTTGAGGCACCTTTGACAGCGATTACAGCCTCAAGTCTTCTTGGGCATGATGCTACAAGCTTGGCACACCTGCATTTGGGGTGTTTTTCCCATTCTTCTCTGCAGATCCTCTCAAGCTCTGTCAGGTTAGATGGGGAGCGTCACTGCACAGTTATTTTCAGGTCTTTCCAGAGATGTTCAATGGGGTTCAAGTCTGGGCTCTGGCTGGGCCACTCAAGGACATTCACAGACTTGTCCCGAAGCCACTCCTTCGTTATCTTGGCTGTGTGCTTCGGGTCGTTGTCCTGTTGGAAGGTGAACCGTCACCCTAGTCTGAGATCCTGAGTGCTCTAGAGCAGGTTTTCATCCAGGATGTCTCTGTACTTTGCTGCATTCATCTTTCCCTCTAGCCTGACTAGTCTCCCAGTTCCTGCCGCTGAAAAACATCCCCACAGCATGATGCTGCCACCACCATGCTTCACCGTAGGGATGGTATTTGCCAGGTGATGAGCGGTGCCTGGTTTCCTCCAGACGTGACGCTTGGCATTCAGGCCAAATAGTTCTATCTTGGTTTCATCAGACCAGAGAATCTTGTTTCTCATGGTCTGAGAGTCGTTTAGGTGCCTTTTGGCAAACTCCAAGCGGGCTGTCATGTGCCTTTTACTGAGGAGAGGCTTCTGTCTGGTCACTCTACCATAAAGGCCTGATTGGTGGAGTGCTGCAGAGATGGTTGTCCTTCTGGAAGGTTCTCCCATTTCCTCAGAGTAACGCTGGAGCTCTGTCAGAATGACCATCGGGTTCTTGGTCACCTCCCTGACCAAGACCCTTCCCCCCCGATTGCTCAGTTTGGACGGGAGGCCAGCTCTAGGAAGAGTCCTGGTGGTTCTGAACTTCTTCCATTTACGAATGATGGAGGCCACTGTGCTCTTCGGGACCTTCAACGCTGCAGAAATTTTTCTGTACCCTTCCCCAGATCTGTGCCTCGATACAATCCTTGTCTACAGACAATTCCTTTGACTTCATGGCTTGGTTTCTGCTCTGACATGCACTGTCAGCTGTGGGACCTTATATAGACAGGTGTGTGCCTTTCCTAATCAAGTCCAATCAATTGAATTTACCACAGGTGGACTCCTGTCAAGTTGTAGAAACATCTCAAGGACGATCAGTGGAAACAGGATGCACCTGAGCTCAGTTTTGAGTGTCATAGCAAAGGGTGTGAATACTTATTGTACAGGTGATATTTCAGTTTTTTATTTTTAATACATTTGCAAAACTTTCTAAAAAACTTTTTTTCACTTTGTCGTTATGGGGTATTGTGTGTAGATTGATGAGGAAAAAAAATAATTTAATCCATTTTGGAATAAGGCTGTAACATAACAAAATGTGGAAAAAGTGAAGGGGTCTGAATACTTTCCGTACCCACTGTATATGAAATTTGGAGGGCACATTTATCAGGTCCAGACTTAAAAAAAAAAAGACTTTGGTTCCATGACCTAAATCCAACAAAAAGTCTGCCATTTTGAATTTAGTGTGAAATTTTCCAGCATTTTTGGCCATTTGGAGGAGGCCATAGAATGACAAACTAGTCCAAGGAGTTTCATCAGATTCTCTAGTACTTCAGTGTGCGTGCTCATGGTAGCGAGGGAAAATTTCACATAGTTCACATTTAAATGCATTAAAATACTCCGGTTTTTGCCCTTATCCTTAAAAGACAATATTCTTACTTGCGATGGGAATCTAGTAATGGTTCAAGTCAGGAACTGTCTCCAAATTATCCGATCCGTCTCCAAGTTCATCGAGTCAGACAAGTTTAGCAACAAATGCACAGGTTTTTCAGAATAATGGCTGCTCCTTCCCTAGAACAACACAAAGCTTGCAGGAGTTATTTTGCTGGCAACTGCTGGAAAAGTGACAGGGGTTTGCACCAAAGTAGGAGGAAGAGTGAAAAAAGTTAACAGCAACAGTAATTTGCTGAAATACAAGTGCCATTGCTATTCACGTGTTTTGCTTCTTTGGATCAAAGTAGGATTTGTTTTTCAGAGTTTTCCAACTGTGTCAGACTTGTTTAACTGTGTGAACACAGCCCCTCACTTTCATTGCTTCAACCATCTTCTTGAAAAGACACATAGCCAAAAACCAGTTGAAATCCAAGTCTTTCAAAAAAGCTTCAACATATAAGTATTTCTCTTTATATCCCACATCTCTTAATCAGAAAGATCTACATCCAAAATAATTTTCGGAATATCCAGACAGCATATACTGTTTACATGGCCCGTATCGAAAACAGTGAATAATGAGAGACTATTAGCGTGCATGTAAACCTAGTCAGTTAGCTGTGACGTGTATGTAACTCAGGTCACTGTCAATGGTATCAACAGGTAGTTAACCTGTGACTGTAGTATGACATCAATGGATCAAAACTTAAGTTCTTTATTTGTCATGTGCTCGACAATTACAGTGAAGCAGTCATTAGCAATGAAAATCTTAAATATCAGGCGCCCTCCGACAAATGTAAAATGCTCAAATGTATAAAGAAACATGTAAGTAAAGAAATACATTATAATAACAGGACAAGTGTTAAAATACATTTTAGCATATACATACAGAAAAAATAATGGTGTATACAGTATATACTGTTGTGATGGTAAACAGCTTGTGAACAAGTCATAAATAAAATACAGAGCTGTAAACAAAAGTGAAGTGTATCGGTGTATACTGGTGTAATGCATGTTTATTAACCTACTAGCTTAGTGTGGGACAGAGATATTCTGCCTGAAGCTTCTGAAGCAGGGTAGAGGGGCATAGTTGTCTTCTTTATAGCTTGAGCGGAGATGTTTTCATATATAAGCACTGGCAATATCCAGCTTGGAGCATTTTTAAAGAATCATGGGAGAGTCAGAATGTTAAAATGGTAACGGAGGTTTGACCAAAAAAAATTTGACTTGTGACATATTGAGACCTGATGAGTTTTAGACAACTATTACACGTTCCTGCCAACTGTTTCACATTATTCCACTGGTTCAGAGGTGCCTATAATGTGCCAACAAAAGGCAGCTAAGAAAAAGACTACTAGCTAGTAAACATGTAATCCATGAGGTGTTGATGACACCTGTTTAAAAAAAAAAACAGCTTTGAAATGTTTTATGGAGGTAGATTACATTACTTATGTTTTAGTTAGAAACAGTGAATGTAAATATAACTTTGTTTATAAGAAAACTTCAGCCACTTCATCCATTTAGTTCTGTCTCCTTTGTTTCCATCAGTGTTTCTTGACTTTGAGCCCTCTATCTTTCTTTACTTCTCTCATTTTTGCTTTTTTTTTTCTACCAAATGTCCTTCCTTTCCTTGGCAAAATTACTGCTTCTTGCAGCTTTATTCACCCACGGTACCTTTAAAACGTGCATCTTTACAAGTTCTTGACAAGAAGCCACCTCGTTATTGTGCCGATATGTGCTGTAATTCAGAGATCTGATGCCTGAAGTGGAGCTAAAAGGATTTTTTCGTGTTTCCAGGGAGTCCCAGGGGTCCATAGCACTCTGGGTCCAGGGGTTGTGTCAGACATTTTAAATTTTTTTCCATTTAAATTGTCATGATATTAAAAAAATTATCTATTTTACAAAAGGCTTCATAACTCAAATACTTTAAATTTTACATTAAAAATATTTCAGAGATTACTAATCTAACAAATCTCCCACCAGTCAAGCACACATCACTAGTAACTAATTTTTTAAATGCCCAGCTACTGCAACAAATAGTAGTAAATGAAAAACAGTGTTTTATGAGAATTCTGTGTTGAGATATCCAAGAAATATTATTGAAACATCAACTATCTTTCTGATGTATTTCTCTTGTGTTATTCTTTTACAGAATTAAGACTCTAGCATTGTAAAAAAACAGGGTGCATCCAATTATTCCAAGATACATCAGGGCTCTACGCCAACTTTTTCCCCAAGGAGTACTTCTGAGTGAAAAAAAATGTAGGAGCACAGTGAAAAATGTTCCAGTAACACAGGGTTTAACAGGAAACAACTTATTAATGTGACATAACACATTTTCTGACCCTAACCCTAAAAAAAAAAAAAAAAGATTACAGAATAGACTGAATAATTAATATCAAAGTAAATAAAGTTTAACATTTTACTTCTCAGTGGCAGCAGTAACTAGACAAAAAGCTATGTTAGCACCACTTATGGATTGTGACAAAGTGCATTTACTCAAGTATATGTACCTTACTTGAGTATTTCCATTTTATGTAACTTTGTACTTCTGCTTTACTACATCGTCATGTTTTCACAGGGAACATTTTACTGTAATGTGACTACTTCAAGTACATTTTGCTATGATACTTTTAATTTGTCAAGGTTTGAATACAGAACTTTGGAGTATTAGCACATTAGCATAAATAATTGACCTGAATACTTCTTCCCCTGTGGTCAGGACATCCACAGCCTGGCTGCACCTGTGCGTGTGAGACTGAGTCTAGCGGGTTTGTTGTCAAAGACAGTCTCTCCAGTTATGAGAGAAGTAACATTACCAGCAGGTTGCTGCAGCCACAGAGAAGTTTATGCTGAATAGGGTTAGTTACCTTACGCTTCAGCTGCAGTACAATATTTACTGAAACACGCCCCCGTTAATGTAACATTACTACGGTGTCTTCTTGTAACATTAATCTTCACAGCAGCATTGGTTTGGACTGTGTGAAACCAACGGTAGTTAGCAGCTACATGTCAGGCTTTAGTCAATCAAAACCTAAAGCCCGTTCTTAGCTGCGGAGGTGGAAACTGCAGTACTAGCAAATGTGATCAAATGATTGATCGTGTTTGTTTTGATCACAGGCATCTCTCTTGAGTCACTTGGAAAGTGGGACTCCAGTTCCCACATATCTATTCTGTAATCTAACTGTACTGTACTGAAGAGCTCTATTCATGACTAACACAAACTGCTCTAATTTTGGATTTAACAAATCTCATCTCATCATGACAGCCCTGTTCTCAAGTTGTCATATGAAGAAAGTTTAAAACTGCTGGACAAATGCAGGACCATGTTTTGGAGGTAAACTTCAAATTGATATAGCACCTTTTAGTTATTAGAAACGCAAAGCTCTAAGATCCATACCGGTGTCCACACACACTGCCACCTTAGTTTGGTGTAAAGCAGCAGAGGCTGAGATATTGTGACTTTTAGTCAAAAGTATCAGTCAAGCTCCCAAAACAATGAATCCTACATGCTCTGTTTAACTTTGTAGCTTTCAAGCAAAACTCAGATTATTGTCATCACCTATTACACATTGTGTAAACATTACAGCAAGCTGCACTATATTAGTGTTTTGGTCATATATGTAGATTGGTTAACATGTGCTGTCCTCCTTTCAACAACAATCAGCTTCCATTTCTATCACTACAGTATAAAGATCAACTTCAGAGACTGGAAAGTTGCCCGAGTTATCACATTTAACATAAACCTAATTTGGTTAGCATGATTATCAATTAATGTTGCAATTCCAGATATTTAAGCTGAATTACCACAAACATAATTTAACTGACAAAATTGACGGAAAAAGACTTTCATTGTCAAGAATTCAATTAGACTCAAGACTACTGGTTGACTTTCATAATATACTGTAATGAATGCAAACCATGGCTGCCTGGCAGTTGGGCAAACCACATGTGCCTAAAACACAACACAGCTTAGACATATGTGGCTTGTACTAAAATGGGCTGAAACATGCATGGATACTGGTACCATGTTAAAGAAACGTATTGTTGTGCACTTACCAGACAACACCAAACGCTCCATAGCCGATGGGCCTGTCAGGCTCTATATCTAGCTGCTGTTGTAGGTGATGAGCGTGTTGCTGCTGATGGTGGTGTTGGTGAGCTTTGACAGCAACAGCTGCTTGAACCTGGGCGGGAGCTGCAGCCGCCGCTGGCCCGGGGGCTTGTCCGGGGGCAGGAGAGGGGAAGTAGGGCTGCTGCTGGCCGGGGTTCAGCATCACCGCTGCTGCAACAGCCGTGGAGGTGTGTTGCTGGACCGTGTGCACGGCGGCGGCAGAGCCAGGATGCTGCAAGTGATGCTGGCCTGCGTGGTAGTGGTGCATGCGGGGAGGCAGAAGGTGCTGGACCTGGTGGTGTTGATGTGGGTGATGGGCTGCCACTGTTGAGGAGCCACCACTGTAAGCAGCCATCATCTTTGCAACATTTGTAGCCGTTGTGCCACAAAGAGCCATATAATGTTAAAGTGCCTCCTTTCAGAACCTGCCTCTAAAGTGATGAAAACGGTCACCAGGCTGCAACACCACGACTAACCAAACTTGGACAAACAGAAAAAACGGGCTTTAAATGATCCAACAATCAGTAGGAAGCGTAACCACTGTGGCATGCCTCATCATACTGCCAACAAGGATCTGACCCACTTTCTCCAAATGTAGCCTGGGGACAATTAACAAAAATCATATCATGAGCTTGGACAGCAATGTCGACCCTAATCTAACGATGTGTGCAGCCCTAATCTTACAGCTACCAACAATGATTAAAAAAACGGCACCCCCTCAATAAATCAAAAAGTCAGTGGCCCTAAATGTCCCTCATGATAGAGGTAGCGCCCCCTCTCTTCTGATGAAGTTCAGCTTTCCCGTCTTGACAGAACAGTGTGATTTACAGGATGTCACCTGGAGAGCAGTGCATTCATCTCAAGCGTCCAAGTCTGCCATTCTCTCTGGTCCGGCGCCTCCACACGGCTCGGAAATATCATCTATTATTTCAAAAGGAATTCTCCTCAGGTGTGTGTGCGCAGGCCAGACAGCTGAGTCAACGAGCTTATCTCCAGGTCCTAATTAATGCTGCTGATCGGTGCTAAGGAGGTGTATCCAGCCCAGGCAGGCAGGCAGGCAGGCAGGCAGGCAGGCCCAGGCCTCGGCCATCCACTCCAATCACGTATTATTACACTGATCCGACGAGCGGCGCGCCTGGAAACAAACCTCCATCATTCTGTGTGAGGAGGTGTCGACCATGACTCATGAAAGAGAAATCCTCGCAGACGGCTCAGCAGGCATGTTACTCCCCCATAGACAGCTCGGTTGCTCGGCTCATAAGCTCGGCTCAGTGAGACCCAAAAAAAACGATGCAGGGAAGTTAAACCCTGTTCATGCGGGACCTCTTGCTGCCAACAACAACAACGGTTGGGTTCAACCTGACAGCTTGGAGCTAGCCGATAGCTGGTCGGTGTCCGTCTCCCAAATCAAAACAGCATTCCTACCGTTGTCGTTAGTGAGCCGATGAGCTGCTGGGGAAGAAGAAGCGCGCCCCAACTCCCCCCACGACTGTTGAAGCTCTTTACTTTGAGCTAACAATGCGCCGCTGACATGATAAGTCTATTGGTCACAGGGCAACTAAAACAAGCAGTTGATTCAACATGGTGAACGGAACAGTGGGTATTCGGCGGTGAGATTATGCAGGACGGCCAACCAATCACCTACCGCATCGCAATGACGTAATAGCAAGCTCACTGATTGCCACTGCGTCCGACCAATGGCGTGTTGGTGACAGCGGTGTTGTGTGATGGTTCGAAGGCCCAATGACATCCACCCTGAGATAGTGACACACTACTACGTAGTTCTGTAAATACATGGAGCAAAGGATGAAACAGACTCTCACAGTATCTTATTCCCTTAAGAACGGGAGCTGTGTGTTCACGGCAGGACTGGGTTTATGTGCATGTTTGTGTGCAGGTGTGAACAGGGCTGGACAGATAATAATTCAGTTTAATTGTTAAACTTATTTCTACACTCACAGGGCTGACACCATGCAGACAAAACCATTAACACTGCATTGGAATTCATCTTCATCATGATTATTTTGCCGTTTTGCAGCTGGTGTTTCCTCCAAGTTCTGACTGGACTGCTCTGGTACCGCTGACTGTAATTTTCACCTCACAGAGGAGATCCTACAGTTCTATATTGTTTCTAGTAATATCCATACCTCCATACTTTTGTAGTATGATCAAGTGTTGATGCATATAATAACATGCTCAGGGCAGCCCTGCTATCATGAACAAAGTCCCTTACTCATATCAACATGTTTGTAATTTCACAGCATACACTACTCACAAAAAGTTAGGGATATTCGACTTTCAGGTGAAATTTATGGAAAATGTAAAAAGTTAATGCTACAGTGATATTATATCATAAAAGTAGGGCATTTAAGTAGAAGCATGCAATGGTAATTTCTTCATTTTAAACAATTTATTGAAAGAAAAGCTCACAACACTGGTGGGTATACCACAACAAAATATTTTCAGTGTCTCAATAAATTGGGATGTGGCCAAAGGACGTCCACTCCTCTCCTTTCTGTGACTCTTCCAGTCACTCTGTATCACTGTTACAACCTCCTGATGACACTCTGTGACCCTCTAAGCTCAGTGGACACCTCCGTCTGAGGACTTCCTGTTTGAAGCCTCGCAATGGCGAGGTGCTGTTGATCAATTGTTAGGTGTCGTCTTGGTCTCATGATGTCACAATGTGAACAGCATGATGAGGAGGACTGTTTAAATACCAATTCTAACTGAAGCAGGAAATGTATTGGTCGATTCATGGATCAAACCTCTTGTGAATTTTGCTGTTAATCACCTTGTTAGAGAACAGCAACTTGTGCAAAAAGTACTGAAACACTGAACAGTTGGACATGTGCATTCAAAGGTTTAGAGAAGGTCACATTAAGTTCACCTGGAAAGGTTAGAATGCATTTTAGGTTCATCCTGAAATTTCACCCGAAAGCCGAATATCCCTAACTTTTTGTGAGTAGTGTATGTAGCCGCATTCTCCTCCAGGGCTTTTCTCCCTTTCTCTCTCTTTTTCTCTTTATCCTGTGCTGTCCATTTTATCTCTACACTGCTCAGCCATGCACACTGACTAAATGTTGTGTTGATTGATTGATTGATTGAATGTTGATTTACATATTTCATATTGCAGTTTAACACTGGCCTGAATTTCCAATCAGCTCACCAGGTTTCTTCTCTCAGTCCTCTCTATGGACAGTTTGGGCCTGGATGTGAAGGCCAGGAAAAGGGGGGGGGGGGAATCAAAGCTGCAAGCAGCATTGAAAGGGCTCTTGCACCCATGCACATGGGGGAGAGCAACAGCCCTGTTGCCATTACAGAAAGAATGTGGCTTTTTGGACACCACTCTCAATTCAACTCAACTCAATTTTGCTGTGTATGTATGTAGACCACACTATGTACATTTCATGTGAATCAAATCATCAAACTGGGCATACTCAAACTGGGCATTTGAATAGAAATGAAAGTGTTTTAACAGCATCTGTCTGTGAGAAGCTTCTACAGCTTGTACGAAAGAGATTTATATCCATTACCAAGGCAGCAGTGCCCTCTTCTGGTAGATAGAATAAGTATAGGTTCATCAAGCAGCACTCAATCGTTTGCTCGCCACAACCACTTAGTACCATGAAAACTCAAAAAGCTTTAAGGTTTTGCTGAAGTAAATTGAGCTGGATCTACCTCAACTGCTAGGAGGATTTCACAAAGGTATGGGCCTATTTTGAGGCTAAAATGTCATAGTAAATTCAAAATGGCTGATTTCTAATTTGTCTAGGATGTCTAGGATGGTGAGGAGAATGTTCATACCAAATTTTGTGAATAGTGGTTGATGTTTTGAGCAAAATTCACAAAAATTCATTCACATTCTACATCCTGTCAAGGGCATTGCATAAAACGTTGAACTCCATCGCCCCTCTAAAAAAGAAGATAATAAAACAGAAGAGACAAGCTCCTTGGTATAATTCCCAGACCCGCAAACTTCATGAACACTTAAAAGGATATGGCGTGCCACCTTATTGGAAGAATCCTGCTTAGTCTGCCAAGATTGTTAAATGTTAAAACCTATAGGAAGGCCCTATGCAATGCAAGAGCCGTCTGCATGTTAGCCGGGCTGACAAAGAGTCTGAACTCTATTGATTCTTGTATTCCTATACAACTCAGTAGTGAGTTCATGAGCTTCTTAATGCTACAATTCTATTCTATTAGAGAGAAAATTCATCACATCCTACCCTCAACAGACTCTGATTCAACCTCAAATTTAGGAACCATGGACGTGATGTGCATTTGGACTGCTCTTCTCCAATTGATCTTCTCATCCAAACCTTCAAGTTAGACCCCATCCCTACTAGGCTACTTGAGGAAGCCCGACCCTCAATTAACAAGTCTTTTCTGGACATAATCAACCAGTCTTTAATTACAGGCTATATACCTGAGTCCTTTAAAGTAGCTGTGATTAAACCTCTTCTGAAAAAGTTTTCTTTTGATTGAGATCAAGCCAACTATAGACCTATATCCAATCTTCCCTTTCACTCCAAGATCCTTGAGAAAGCAGAAGCCAATTAGCTGTCTATTTGAGGATTTTCAGTCTGGTTTTAGAGCGCACCACAGCACAGAGACAGCATTTGTGAGGGTTACAAACAACCTCCTTATGGCATCAGACAGAGGACTTCTCTCTGTACTGGTCTCGTTGGATCTGAGTGCTGCATTTGATACCATTGACCAATACATCCTATTACAGAGACTGGAACATTTAATTGGCATAAAAGGAACCTTTAAGTCCTATTTATCAGAACAATTTCAGTTTGTACATGTTAACAATGAGCCCTCAGTCCACGCTAAAGTTAGACATAGTTATTCACCTTATATATGTTCCTTTGGGTAATATTATCAGGAAACACTCAATTAACTTCCATTGCACGATACCCAATTATACTTATCAATGAAACCAGATGAAGCCTGTGTTAAGGACATAAAGTCCTGGATGACCAGCAATTTTGCTGTAAACTCTGCTGACAACTTTGCTGAAAAAATTGAAGTTATTGTGCTTGGCCCTAAACATCTTAGAGACACATTGTCTAATAATATGGCTACTGTGGATGGCATTACTCTGACCTCCAGCACCACTGTAAGGAATCTGGGAGTTATCTTTGATCAGGATTCGTCCTTTAATTCGTACATAAAACAAATTTCCATGACTGCCTTTTTCCATCTACGTAACGTTGTTAAAATCAGGCCCATCCTGTCTATGAATGATGCAGAAAAACTAGTCCTCACCTTTATCAATGTCAGCTTGAAATATTGCAATTCCTTAACTATTAACCAATATATCAGAGCTCATAGTACGGTACTACCCCACTAGACCAGTGCGCTCCCAGAATGCAGGCCTACTGGTGGTTCCTGAAGTCCTCAAAAGTAGTGCAGGAGGCAGAGCTTTCAGCTATCAAACTCCTCTCCTGTGGAATCTCCTTCCACTTTAGGTTCAGGGGGCTTTAAGAATAGGCTTAAATCCTTCTTTTTTGATAAAGCTTATAATTTAGGGCTGGCTCAGGCCTTGGACCAGCCCCTAGTTATGCTGCTATAGGCTTAGACTACCGGGAGACTTCCCATGATGCACTGGGCTCCTCTCTCCTCTTCTTTCTCTCCATTTCTACGCTCCATGTCTCTTTAATGTCTGTTACTAACTTGGAATCTTCCCTGGAGTTTTTTGTGCTTTTCTCATCTCTCAGGTTCCTGTGGGTTGAGGTCGCGTTTCACAATAATGTTTCAATTTTCAACAAATCATTCTCCATATTGGACTGAAATGGAATCTCGTGGTCTAAAATTACCTCTTCCCCTATACAGATGCTCAGACACACCAAAAAAACCTACAGAAACACATTAAAAATCCTTTCATAAAACACATGATAAAGACATGGTATCATGTAAAATGTATTTATTTATTTATTATATATAAGAACCACATTCAGTATCACAATACAATGCAATAGCGCTAATCAGACGAGCAGATTCAACATTCAAACTATGGGACTCTAGGGAACTTAAAACAATCCAAGACCTTTATATGACAGATATTATGTCCCAGAGCTATTAAGAGCTATGGACTAATTTCTATGTCTATGGACTAAAAATGTTGTTATAGTAAATCAGAATAATGCCCTTACCTGACTCCCACACTAACCTCTGGAAAAAATTATGATAAAGAATAGTTTAAGAATGGAAGAAAGGGTATCATATCAGAGCTCTACAATCTGCTGATATCTTACTCATCTGAAAATTCACAGTATAAATTGAGTGACTGGAGGGAAAATCTACAATTTGAAATTTCAGATGAAGACTGGAAGCAGCATGATGCTCAAACTAAATCTATAAACACGTGCCTTAAACTAAAATAGTATCAGTGGTTAAAGCAGATTTAGGTGACAAGAGTGGAATTAAATCGGTATAACAAAGACATACCTGACAGACATACACTACTCACAAAAAGTTGGGGATATTCGACTTTCAGGTGAAATTTATGGAAAATGTAAAAAGTTAATGCTACAGTGATATTATATCATGAAAGTAGGGCATTTAAGTAGAAGCATGCAATGGTAATTTCTTCATTTTACAGTGGTGGGTATACCACAACAAAAAATTTTCAGTGTCTCAATAAATTGGGATGTGGCCAAAGGACGTCCACTCCTCTCCTTTCTGTGACTCTTCCAGTCACTCTGTATCACTGTTACAACCTCCTGATGACACTCTGTGACCCTCTAAGCTCAGTGGACACTTCCATCTGAGGGCTTCCTGTTTGAAGCCTCACAATGGCGAGGTGCTGTTGATCAATTGTTAGGTGTCGTCTTGGTCTCGTGATGTCACAATGTGAACAGCATGATGAGGAGGACTGTTTAAATTCCAATTCTAACTGAAGCAGGAAATGTATTGGTCGATTCATGGATCAAACCTCTTGTGAATTTTGCTGTTAATCACCTTGTTAGAGAACAGCAACTTGTGCAAAAAGTACTGAAACACTGAACAGTTGGACATGTGCATTCAAAGGTTTAGAGAAGGTCACATTAAGTTCACCTGGAAAGGTTAGAATGCATTTTAGGTTCATCCTGAAATTTCACCCGAAAGCCAAATATCTCTAACTTTTTGTGAGTAGTATATGTATAACATTTACGGAACAAGAGGAACAAATGTTCTGGGAAGAGGTAAGAGCTGTGATCAAGAAGGTTATTTCAAAACAAATCCTACTTAACCGAAACCTTTTTCTGTTTGGTTTATATCCAGAGAAACTAAATTATAGTAAAAAATGAACAAGCACTTGTAGATCTCAGCTTTCTTTAAGTCAAAACATGTTGTGGAAAAAGAGTCACAGACCAAGCACTACTCAGTGGATAAGACATGTTATCAAGCCTTCCGTTAGATAGGATAACTTATATTTTAAAACAGCTAAACAGCAATTATTTGAGAGCATATGTATACAGTGCAGTTCTGAGCTTTTATAATTACCATTACCATTCTTAATAGGCCTACTTGTGGTATTTTACACAAAGGAATTAATTCTGCAAAGACTGCCATTTGTCAAAAAGAGGAGTGTTTTTGTGTTTTTTTCTTTTGTTTTGTTTTGTTGCAATCTGGCAATCCATTCATGTTTCATATATGAAATGAATGTAAAACGTTGTATTTAATGTTGTTGAAAATTCAACAAAAATATTGTGGAAAAAAATGGATATACCTTTAATACAGGTACTGGCGAATGAGATGGTGTGTTATATTGTACTGGAGAGAGTGATTCAATACAATATGCCAGTTTTAATTACTGCTGCAGTCTCAAAATTACTCAACCCTCTGAATAGAATTCATCATTAGAGCACTCAGTTGCAAATCAGGTGTTAGGGTTAACCCTAACCCTAACCCATAGAACACAATAAATACCCAGACTGGTTAGGGGTTTATTCACAGTGGCGTTTGGTTACATGTTAGAAATATGGGTAAGTCAAGAGAATTGTCCAAAAAGTTAATAGAGGAGATCATTGTCTGGCACAAACAAGGAAAAGGATACAGAATGATAGCAAAGGCACTGAATGTTTCTAGAGATACTGTTTGAAGCATAGCTCACAAAGCTAAATGAACACTGGCTACACTACCTGGACGTGGCAGAAAGAGGAAGCTATCAATGTCTGCCACCAGATTTCTGAGGAGGCAGGTGGCCAAAAACCCTTGAGTGACTGCAAAAGACCTGATGGCAGCAGGCACTGAGGTTTCAGTTCCTACTGTAAGGTCCATACTAAACACTGAGGGCCTCCATGCCCAAACTCCAAGATGAACACTACTACTAAGCCAAAAGCACAAGACAAGTCAGCTTCATTATGCTCAAAACCATATAAATAAGCCACAGAGGTTTCAGGAGTGTGTTCTGTGGAGTGATGAAACAAAACTGGAACCTTTTGGGTCTGTGGATCAGGAGTATGTCTGGAGTAGGGAGAATGAGGCACATACTGAAAAGAACACCCTGCCTACAGTGAAGCAGAACACAGCTGAAAGTGTATTAATTTTGTCAATACACCTAATTTACAATGGAGGTTGAATAATTTTGAAGCGTTGCTGGGTTTTTTAGTTATTTTCTGTTTTTTAACTAGTGTTTCTTTAATAAATATGTGAAGTTCATGGAATGTCATGTTTTTCTTTTTTCATGATTGTGTAAACCATGATTGATGTTTCACCATGAAACAGGAAGTGGTCCGTAACTGGACTGTAGATGATCAAATCTTAAAATGTTTGATAAGGGTCCTTCCTTGAAAACATCTACATGTCAATATTCAGTTATGCTCAAAGCGCCACCTACTGGCAACAGGAAATGCGATGTTTGTGCTATGATGTTCCCCAATGAGCCAGATGACATATCCACCTCAAATGTGGTCAAAAAAGCTTTGAGACCTTGATGGTGATCGTGAAGATTGTGGGTTTTTGTCGAAAGGCATTGCCATGGTGATACATCAAAATTTCAATGCTTTATCATGAAAAATCAAACCGTTGTAAGACAACTTCACATGGTAAGACTTTTTACCAAATTTCACATGTTTGATGAAGTCTGAAGACATCTACAGGCCAGTTTTGAATCATAGTCAGAGCTTCGCCTACTGGCAACAGGAGATGGCATTGCCTTTACTTTGACGTACCCCTCCCCGAAGTTTAACCACAGCCACCTCAAATTTGGTCATAAATGTCCTAAGACCAGGTCGATGCTAAATGATGAAGTGTTCGAGTTTTCATCCAACACCATTGCCATGGTAACGCAATGTTCTCCGTGAAACGGGAAGTTGCTATTGAAGGGCTAGGTATAGTCACAAACGTCAGGAGGCCTGACATTGATAATCTGATGTGGTCTATGAGTGTGAGTGTGGCAAGGAAGTCTCTTGGTACCATGGCCTAAATCCAACAGGAGGTTGGCCATTTTGAATTAAATGTGAAATTTGCCCTTTTTTGGCCTATTTGGGGGATCATAAATTGACGCACTAGTCCAAGGGGGTTGATCAGATCCACCTCAGCTGTTTTTGAGGGTCTGGCATATCCTAAAATTCACTCATTAGGAGGCCTGAAATGTGTAATCTGTTTCTGAGCTTGGGTGAGGGAAAGCAACTCGACAACACCCCCTAAATAATTTCAGCTAAGTAGCCCTTATGCTACTTTTCGCCGAGATGTACAGATTTTAATCATCATGTGGACCATGCCTTGACTTTAAAAATAGTCTCTTGTTGTCATGACCTACACCTCTGATAAAACCTCAATGAATTCTGCATTGTTCAGTATGAAACGCATATTTTCATTTAAGTCTCTTGCATTTTAGTACTGTATACATTGCACAAAACAACATTAAAACACCTGTTATTTCCATCTGATTGTAGACATTACTGTGCAGTTGACACTGAAACAGGAATCTGCTCCTGATTTCTAAACGTCTGATTTCTCAAATTACTGGTCACTATAGAGTTAACTATTGAGTGTTAAAATAAATTAATATAAAATAGAATGAATTAGGGAACAAGCAAGAGTTTGTGTGAATCTGTATGCTGCAAACTTTTTCTCCCTGATTCCCAGAGAAAATAACCTCTGTGCCCTGTCCTCATGATGACATGTCACCTGAATGAAACTGGATGGCTATATTTGTAAAACTAAAGTTTGGTGATGATCCATTGAATAAATAAGTTTAACATCCAGACAGTCACCATGCTGGGTTTTTTAAATATACCCAACTTTGCTTATTGCCTTTACCTCAATCAGCATGAGAGATGTTTCTTCCACCATCTACTAAATATTCTCTAAACGCCTTTAACTGTATTTCTTTTAATTCACCATGTCAAGCCGACATCAAGTGCTGGTATCACTGTTGTCAAAATAACCTTTCAATTCTTACACATTCATATATAAAAGATTGAATGGCTGATTGTAATTGCTAGTATTAACTCTCCAGGCTGCGGGCATTTGTTTCCGTAAAAACTTTTACGAGAATAAACGTGTCGATGAAAACAATAAAGTCCGTTCTTAGAACTAAGAAGACTCTGATAGGCCTGATCCTACTTGACGCATGCGCAGCAAACAAGCTGCCTATTTGTCAGAGTTTAGTAGCGGAAGTACAGAAATTCATACTTCAAAATAAAATACGAAAAAAACCCACCCCATACAGCATCAAATTGTGTTGGAGTTGGAGAACCAGATTATCTAATTCCGTACTAAAGTGGGCTCTTGCTGTGTATTTGAATGTTTTAACATCAACTTCACAGTTATAGTATTCCTAACAGCTGACGCAAGTGGCTAAAAATAAAGAAACAAACGTTGTAGTTTCTGTAATAAAAGTGCAGACCTTCCCTTTAACCTTCCAAGTGCACGAGTGCATTTGCATTAATTAATGTGGAAAACATTTTCTGGAAAAAATATTGTTACTGTCAAGCTTATGCCTGGAAGTGGTCTTTTTCATTCCGGCTAACTTGACCCTGGTCGCCAACACCTCCCATCAATTTCTCTGGAGAAGACTTCCGGTGGTGTGTCATGGCGGTGGCATGGTGAAACCTACAGCAAGAGAAAAATACTCGCCCCTTTCCTCCTTACCCACCGATTCCGGGCAGATTTGCACGCACAAATAGGCCTGTCAACTCTGGCCTCACACCTTGGATTTACCAGCACAGCGTTGCGGTGTCCATCCGCCCGGCCATGGCGGCTCACAAACCAGTGGAATGGGTCCAGGCCGTGATTACTAGATTTGATGAGCAGGTAAGATGGGTTGATTCAGTGGATGGGTGTAGCAAGCTCGGTAGTCTTGAGGCCCCACCACTCCGGCCATCGTTACGCTAACATTGACGAGGTCTTTTTTAAAAAAAACGAAGTGAAGACTCGCTTTTCCGATAGCACTTTCTATTTCACGTCCCAGCAACAAAACACTGAAGATGAGCTCATTTGGAAGTAGCGCCGTCTTTACGATCAATTAGCAGCTTTATCCCACATTTGTCCCGGCATTTGCATCAACCTAGTCGGTCAACTACGAAATAATACACCATGAAGGGACAGGCTTAGGACGTTTGAACTTTCACATAATACAAAGCGTTTGATTATCAAGTGAACTTGCATACTATCGTTCTCGTGCCAGCTAGGTAGCTAACATTAGCAGGCCTAGCTGTGTAATGTAAACAAATGAGAGGTGAATGGGCTAGCACGATGCATTCGTGTGAGCACATGAAATCACTGGTGTATGAGGAAAAGTGTGTGCTGCTCTCCCTGCCAGCTCATGTACGAACAACCACTGTAATGCTGTCTAATTGATATGGCAGGAACAGTGGAGCTCTATTTTTTCTGTATTTTTGGGGTTTTATGCTGGGATAGGCAATTTGTTTGTGTGTCATGGGCAGAAAAGCAACAATCACCTTTCAGCATATTGTAATTCAAGTGGTCTGAGAGAAAACTAGACTTCTGCACTTTAGAAATAGCTTTATTAAATCTATCCATGATGGGAGGCTTCATGGACAGTCACAGGTTATCTCAGGGGGACAGTTTTCCAAATTGGCTGTCCTACAGATGCAGTTGCGGGTACACGTCCCTTCAGATGCTGATGACCGTCTGATTGAATGGCAGATAGTCCTGCAGAAAAAGCTGCTGTTCCGGCATTGGCAGCAACTGTCTTCGCTGCTAAGTAACCCAAAAAGCAGGAAGGTGGACTTGTTAACAAGAGAGTTGGCTAGCAGTTCAGAGATGAAGAGAACTAACGATGAAGCTTCTAACATCATTAATGTGCAGCACAGGGCACACTGTTTTAACTCATCATGCTTTCTATTTTCCTCATTCTTCTTTATGTTTTTCACCGGATAACTTGTCCCTCAACATTGCTGGCATAGACGCAACAAATGCATCAAAAGTTGCGGCTCAGTTAGGGTTCTGCTATGACTTCTTTTTTCCACATAATTGCTTTAAAAAAATTGTTTAAAGATCTCCTATTAAACTTGCTCACACTGCCACAATTTTCATTCCACATACATAATTTATACAGCAAAACACAGGAAACTTTGTGTTAGCCACAGACATATAACTCTGGTAAGAAAGGCACTAATAGTTTTTGAATTTTCAGCCTCAAAGCACCAAGAAATCACTTTAACTTTCATTCACACGTTATTTTGCATTTACTTCTATCCATACAAACCACACACCCAGATCTTCGACAAACTCTCCTGATGCTCATGCAGTAATCTACTCAGCGATGCAACCTATGGTTTTTGAGGTATCATGTCTTGCTTGTGTTGTACCTCGGCAGTCTCTGTGTTATCTGATGTGGTATAAAGTTAAGTTCATCGGGGAAGTGTACTGTGTACGGGTCGCCCATCAATCAGAAGATCAGCGGTTTGATCCCCGGCTCCTCCGGTCTGCAAGTGTCCTTGGGCAAAACGCTGAAAACCAATTTACTCCTGAAGCATAGCCTCTGTGTGTGAAAGAATAGTCTCCTCCAAGTTAGATTCCTCTTTTATGAATGATGTGTGAATGGGTAAATAGAAAGTAAAGTACAAGGCGTCATACACGTACAGACCATTTTACCATTTACTCTTTGGAAATAAGTCAGCTTGTTAATGTGTTGGTGCAGTACCAAAAGTTGACACACTTTCTCATTCAATGATTTTTCTTTATTTATTCTTTTACTGCATTAAATCTACCATGTATAAAAAGAATAAATAAAGAACAATAATGAAGGAACTCATGTAATTATGTAGTAAACAAACCAGAATGTTTTATATTTTAGATTCTTCAAAGACGCCATCTTTTGCTCTGATGACAGCTTTGCACACTCTTTGCATTCTCCCAATCGGCATCATGAGGTCGTCACTTGGGATGGTTTTCCAGCAGTCTTGAAGGAATTCTCAGAAGTGCTGAGCACTTGTTGGCTGCTTTTGTTTCACTCTCATCCCAAAGCATCTCAGTTGAGTTTAGGTTGGTGATTGTGGAGGCCAGGCCATTTGACGTTGCACTCTCATCTCTCTCCTTCTTGGTCAAATTGCACTAGCATAGCCTGTGGGTGTGTTTGGGGTCATTGTCCTGTTGAAAAACAAATGATGATCCCAGTAAGCACAAAACTGATGGGATAGCATGTTGCTGCAGAATGCTGTGGTAGCCATTCTGGTCAAGTGTGCCTTAAATTTTGAATAAATTGGCGTCACACCCACGCCATCACACCAGAGCTCCTTTTGAAACTGAATTATGGTTTGTTATTGGTTCAAGATTCCAGGGTGGGGTCCTGTTCGATCAAACATTTTCATTAATGTTAATAATTGAATTGATTTTCTTAATAATCATCTTCATTCTGACGCTAATAACAAAACCTGCTACCTACCATTGCCCAACAGTGGTATGGCTCAAAGAGACTTTTTTAAGTCTGCAAATATAAACCGAAGCAGATTAGAAGACAGAAGAGGTACTTGCTGAAATATGATAATACTCTAAAACAGTTTAAATCAGGAATTAAGACCCGATTCTCTCCTCCATCTCGATGAGAATTTACAGCTCTTTGTATCATTACTTCTTACTGGAAATGCACCATCTATGCTGCAAGTATTGCTTCCTTTTTTGCAAGTGATTGCAAGCAATCCCTTTATTTTTGGCATGATTGAAACAATTTCTGCTGAATGATTTCGAGGTTTGGACCCCCAATTTATTCACACTACAAGGTGTTTATACCCTACATTTAGGCTAAACTACTAAGTCTGAACACTTTGATGAGCTTATCACATACAGTGGGTACGGAAAGTATTCAGACCCCTTCACTTTTTCCACATTTTGTTATGTTACAGCCTTATTCCAAAATGGATTAAATTCTTTTTTTTCCTCATCAATCTACACACAATACCCCATAATGACAAAGTGAAAAAAGTTTTTTAGAAATTTTTGCAAATGTATTAAAAATAAATTAAATTGATTTTGAACTGAAATTATTCAGTACTTTGTTGAGGCACCTTTGACAGCGATTACAGCCTCAAGTCTTCTTGGGTATGATGCTACAAGCTTGGCACACCTGCATTTGGGGTGTTTTTCCCATTCTTCTCTGCAGATCCTCTCAAGCTCTTTCAGGTTAGATGGGGAGCGTCGCTGCACAGCTATTTTCAGGTCTTTCCAGAGATGTTCAATGGGGTTCAAGTCTGGGCTCTGGCTGGGCCACTCAAGGACATTCACAGACTTGTCCCGAAGCCACTCCTTCGTTATCTTGGCTGTGTGCTTCGGGTCGTTGTCCTGTTGGAAGGTGAACCGTCGCCCCAGTCTGAGATCCTGAGCACTCTGGAGCAGGTTTTCATCCAGGATGTCTCTGTACTTTGCTGCATTCATCTTTCCCTCTAGCCTGACTAGTCTCCCAGTTCCTGCCGCTGAAAAACATCCCCACAGCATGATGCTGCCATCACCGTAGGGATGGTATTTGCCAGGTGATGAGCGGTGCCTGGTTTCCTCCAGATGTGACGCTTGGCATTCAGGCCAAATAGTTCTATCTTGGTTTCATCAGACCAAAGAATCTTGTTTCTCATGGTCTGAGAGTCGTTTAGGTGCCTTTTGGCAAACTCCAAGCGGGCTGTCATGCGCCTTTTACTGAGGAGAGGCTTCCGTCTGGTTACTCTACCATAAAGGCCTGATTGGTGGAGTGCTGCAGAGATGGTTGTCCTTCTGGAAGGTTCTCCCATTTCCTCAGAGTAACGCTGGAGCTCTGTCAGAGTGACCATCGGGTTCTTGGTCACCTCCCTGACCAAGGCCCTTCTCCCCCAATTGCTCAGTTTGGATGGGCGGCCAGCTCTAGGAAGAGTCCTGGAGGCCATTGTGCTCTTCGGGGCCTTCAATGCTGCAGAAATTTTTCTGTACCCTTCCCCAGATCTGTGCCTCGATACAATCCTGTCTCGGAGGTCTACAGACAATTCCTTTGACTTCATGGCTTGGTTTCTGCTCTGACATGCACTGTCAGCTGTGGGACCTTATATAGACAGATGTGTGCCTTTCCTAATCAAGTCCAATCAATTGAATTTACCACAGGTGGACTCCAGTCAAGTTGTAGAAACATCTCAAGGACGATCAGTGGAAACAGGATGCACCTGAGCTCAGTTTTGAGTGTCATAGCAAAGGGTGTGAATACTTATTGTACATGTGATATTTCAGTTTTTTATCTTTGATACATTTGCAAAAATTTCTAAAAAACTTTTTTCACTTTGTCATTATGGGGTATTGTGTGTAGATTGATGAGGAAAAAAAAGAATTTAATCCATTTTGGAATAAGGCTGTAACATAACAAAATGTGGAAAAAGTGAAGGGGTCTGAATACTTTCCGTACCCACTGTATGTTTTGGACATATTCAGTATGACTTAAATGTCACCGCTACAACGTGTTAGGGTTCCATTTTAATAAAGATAACAAAACTGACAATGCTGTTAAACACAGCATAATATTCAATGATGGTGAATTGATTCAATTGTAATGTAACACCATGAGCTGAGAAGTATTTTGAAAGCATCATAATCCTGTCTTGTCTTTTTCTTCAGCTTCCCATTAAAGTTGGGCACCAGAACACTCACACCAAAGTCAGCACAGAGCACAACAAGGAATGTTTGATCAACATCTCCAAGTACAAGTTCTCCCTCGTCATCAGTGGCCTCACCTCTATCCTCAAAAATGTCAACAACATGGTGAGCGGGGTTCTTCCTCTTGTGTATGAGAAGAGGGGAGTGGACACATTCTATAGTTTAGCCTTGTGAACCTTGTTTGTGTGTGTGTGTATATATATATGTATGTGTGTATGTATATGTATATGCATGTATGTGTGTATATATGTGTGTGTATATATGTATATGTGAATACGCCACCATCTTCCCATCTCCTTCTTGCCCCTCCCTCTCTCTCCGCATGCACACACTCTATGCTTGCCTATATCTCTTAAACATAGTAGGTTGTACCAGTAGCTCCAGTAGTAGCTTTCCATCATTTGAATAATAGAGGTTTATCAGATTAAGTAGTATTGGTCATTTATCAGTGTGCTTAGTTAGATAAACTTTATTATATATTTAAAGAGCAGATGTTTGTGATTATTGTGCTCATATGTCATCATAACAGACCATAATTGGTCCCTGATTCCAGGGTGGTGCCCCGAAATGATTAATTGATTGATAATAATTTGATTAATATTGATTAGTGTTTTGAATTTATTAGTTATCAATTTTATCCTACTGCCAGTAACCAAACCCGCTCCTGCCAGTGGCCAACATACCTCTGATAAAACCTCAATGGATTCTGTTTTTTCCATCTGATGATGGCATTACTGTGCACTTGACACTAGAGTAGGAGTCAGTTTCTTTTACTTGTACGTGATGATGTCTTTGACTCTTCTCTTACTCTGATACTCTTATTTAATTGTTGTAGAGGTGATATCTTTGTCTTTTTCTGCCCTTTCATGCTTGCACTTGTCAGTCTGGTTGAACCTTTACATGGTGTTTTGTTTGCCATATACAGAATGACTGCAGTGCACCCTGACATGCACAGAGGCGCAAGGGCTTGCCAGTGCTGCTTGCAGCTTTCATTTTCTTTTGCCTTTTGGTTTGTTAAGTTAAAGCTGTTGATAATTTGTTATATTCTCAAATGAGAAAATAGGAGTGCATATCTGGAAACTTTGACAGTGTAATGAGGCCAATTTGGCTCTTGAAATGATCCTGGGTAGTAATGTGATACTAACATGGAAGGTATGACAACACTAAACCCTGAGATTTTCTAATGCGGAATTCTGTTTTGATTGTCTTCACAGCGGATATTTGGAGAATCCTCTGAAAAGAACCTCTACCTCTCCCAGCTCATCATCCTGGACACCCTGGAGAAGTGCCTGGCTGGGGTATGTCTTCCCCTCTGAACGTCCTGCTCTCTCGATCAGTAAAATCAAAACAAGTTTTAATAAGATTTTAGAAATGATCTGATCTTGATCTTGTCTCTTTGTTGAACATTGATCCATGCTTTGATCGCAAGCTTGCATGCTGGGGCTAGTTTATCTCCCATTCTTGTGCAACACTATGAAATAAAACGCAGAAATGACTGTGTAGAGTGGGGACCCCAGAAAGCTCACCTGGTAGAGCGTGTACCATTAAGATTTAACTATAGCGGCTCAAATCTGGCCTTTGGATCCGGCTTGTGGCCCTTTGCTGCATGTCATTCCTATTCCATGTCATGGCCTATTCGTTGCTACCTACCTAGCTAGAATGAGCAAGAGACACAAAACTTGGCCCAATAACTGGAAATTATGTGTTTTTGCTTCCCAAGAAACATGAGCCCAGTCGGCCACATGGTGGCGCTATAATCAAGGTCCAGAAACATAGTTTTGGAAAGGCAACATCCTTCATACTGTGACTTTGACTGGCTTGAAATTTGAATGAGTCCAACTCATTGTGCTTTACATAAAGCCTCAAGAAGTTTGCCATGTTGGAATGTTTGCTAATTTGCATAATGTGAAAACAATAATTTGATATGTACTTTTTGAATTATGACTGTATCAACATCAAATGTTCTCTACAGTACTGCAGCCCTGAGGTACACAATCTTATCAATGAGCAACATTGGTCAAAAAAACATAGCTGTCATTATTAAAATTCCTTGCAGTGCCCAAATATTGAGATGCTGTAGGCTTTGTAATTACGACAAATGTGCGATTGGTGTCATTCCTCCTTTGAACACAATTAATCTGAAGTGACACTGACGTTGCTCTGCCTTTTGAAACCTGCAACCCCGAAACCGAAAAGCATTATTTTCGGTTGGTTGAGCTGCTTCTTAGTAAAGCACATAAGGGATTTGAACCTGCATTGCTGCTTGTGGCTATTCTTATCAGGATACAAACCCCACACACAAAAAGACATGGTAAAAGTGATCTACTCAAAAAACTGAAGAAAATTTGCACACACGTCCGACCACATCTTCAAACTTGGTGAGTGTGTGTAAGAGATATTAATGAAGAATAGTTGTGAAAGGATATTTGGATAGCAAATGGCGTGGCCCTGGCGAGGCTTTGAATTTCAATGTTTTACCATGAAACAAGAGTATCGTTCTGAAGTATGAGGCCGATTTGACCATGTACAGTCAATTGATTCCTAACATACTTATCAAGACGTCTACATAACAATATTCAGTTTTAGGCATATCACCACCCACTGACAACATGGAATGATATGTCTTCTGAACTTATTGACTAGATCCATCAAATGTGGTCAGTAGAAGCATTAAGACCTTGATGATGTTATATTGTGAAGATTGCTAGTTTCTGTCGAACAGTGGTGCCTCGGTGGTACGGCAAATTTGTATGTTTTTGTTGGAAATAGTCAACTAGTGTAACTGTAACTCCTCATGGACGATCGTTTCCAAATTTCACGTGATTTCACATTAGACTTCTAGTCTGAAAATGTCTACATGCCAACGCTGTGTCAAAACCATAGCGCCACCTACTACCAACAGGAAGTATTACTTGCAGGCTTACCAGATCTACTTTAAATTTGGCCAGCAAAGCCTTAAGACATGGATAATGTAATACTGTGAAGCTTTAGAGTTTTTGTCAAACTAGAAAATTTGCATGCCTGCCATGGACAACGATGCTGTCGTAACTTGGCCTCACATCGTCAGATCTTCCTTAACCTTCCTAACTAGTAATATATCTGCTGTCGCCTTTTGGCCCGTTCATGTAGGTACAGACTGAGGCCTTTTTCCTCACTGTCTTCCTCCTCTCTGTCCTCTCTCAGCAATCTAAGGACTGCTTGCGTCTGGATGAGACAATGCTAGTCAAACAGCTGCTGCCGGAGATATGCCATTTCATCCACACATACCGGGAGGGCCACCAGCATGCCGCTGAGCTCCGGTCCTCGGCCTCAGCTGTCCTGTTCTCTCTGAGCTGCAACAACTTCACTGCCGTCTTCAGCCGCATCTCCACCAGGTACTTTTGAGTAAGGTGCCAAACCCAAGGCACATGGAATTTACTGGGGCTTGTCTAGTAAATGGTAAATGGTAAATGGTCTGTATTTCTATAGCGCCTTTCTAGTTATTTCAACAACTCAAAGCGCTTTACATGACATCCTCATTCACCCATTCACACATCATTCATACAGGAGGGATCAGGAGGGTCTGAGGACATGTCACATTTTATACATTAGGCATTTGCATATCAGAAAATATATTTTGATATCATGATAATGTTTTTAAGCATATGGTTCTGGAAGTACATACTGTATATGTATATGCTAAGCAGGAAGATGCTAGAAAAGGATTTGGTAGGCTAAAAAAAAATTTTCATAACTATTTTTTTTTTAATCTCATTGATTGCATTAAAATCAGCTGAATTCATTTGTGCTTTTGTGTGTCCACAGACTACAAGAGTTGACTGTGTGCTCAGAGGACAATGTGGATGTTCATGACATAGAGCTGATGCAGTACATCAATGTGGACTGCTCCAAGCTTAAGAGGCTGCTCCAAGGTTAGCTTCTAATGTTTTTACAGGTTTACATTGTCATGTACAGAAAATGTTAAAAACACTCACACATAGTGGTTTCAGCTATACATTTAAAGTAGTCACGCTACTTCTAATAGATTGTAAGGGCACGTAAAAGCCACAAATAATGGAGAAATTGAAATGGAGGGTGAACTGGGGTTTGTGATGTTTATGTTAATTCTGTTGTTTTTGCTGTGATCCTGTTTTTCTCCCAGAAACTGTGATGAAGTTTAGAGCTCTCAAGAAGCCTGCCCAACTAGCAGTAATCAACAGCTTAGAGAAGGTACTTCTTCCACAGGCCTCCTTCTATTCCAAACTACAACACATTTTTACATATTACATTTGAATGGTTCTTATAACACAGTCACAAATAGGCTCAGTGATTTTTATATACACTACACTAATGAATAGCTGAAATGTCAACATTAATTGAGTTGTGTCTAAAACTTGTTAGCAGAGGAATGAGTGCTGTGTGTTGGCCTGGTAGTGGATAGTTCAGCTGTGTAAAGGTTCTTCTTACACTGTTCTCTCTACAGGCGTTTTGGAACTGGGTGGAAAATTACCCTGATGAGTTTACCATGCTCTACCAGCGACCACAGGCAGATATGGCAGGTATGAATGAATGCATTCAGTCGAACTTGTTTTTGCTTTCTTTGAGTGATGATTCAGTCCATCGTCAAATTTCACTTTCTGCCCATGATTTGATTTGACTTAAATGTTTAAATGTTTTTCCGAACATTATAAGAGCTCTACTAATACAAAAAGCAACCAAACCAAGCCAGTCATCAATAATTAAAGGATATTAAAAGACCACACCTATCCCAGCTACAGCCTTTTCACCTTGCTATGCCAGCGATACAGAAGTGATTTCAGAGCTTCTGTCTTGGGGCTGTAAGGCTCATTCTTAACTCGTCCTCCATAAAAAAAGAAGAAAGAATAATGGGACTACAAGTTATATGAGCAGATTTCTGATGGTAAATACATTTCACCTATAGAGCTCTGACACCCTGCAGAGAAAACTCATTTTAGCTGCTTGTATCTGCGATCTTGTTCTTTCGGTCATTACCCAAAGCTAATGACAGTAGGTGAGGGTTGGAACGTGCATTGACTGGTAAAACGAGAGCTTCACCTTCTGGCTGAGCTCCCTCTTCACCACAATGGTCTGATACAGCGCCCGCATTACTGCTGACCACGCACCAATCTGCCTGTCCATCTCACGCTCCATTATATCCTCACTCATGAACAAGACCCCTAGATACTTGAACTCCCTCGCTTGGGGCAGCAACTCGCTTCTAATCCAAAAGGGGGCAAGCCACTGTCTTTCAGCAGAGAACCGTGGCCTCAGACTTGGAGGTGCTGACTCTCATCCTGACCGCTTCACGCTTAGCTGCAAACTTCACGGTCTGAGAAAGCCACTTTGTCTGCAAAAAGCAGAGACTTCTAAGGCTCCTAAACCAAATGCACCGTTGCTGTGCCTTGAGATCCTGTCAATGAATATCACAAACAGAATTGTGACAAGAGACGGCTTTGGATGAGTCAAACACCCACTGAGAGCGTGTTTGACTTTGTGCTCTCACTTTGGTTATACAGGGACCAGATGTCTCGTAGCAATGAACCCGGTATCCTATGCTACCTTTGAAAAATATGACTTAAAACCCCTGACACTCTCCTACCCCCCTCACAGCTCTGTCTGATCACACTGGTTACACACACACCTTTAACTTTTATTACCTAGATAATACATTTGGTGGTCAAATTCCCATCTGGACGAGTTGTGGTAGCGAGCAGGACTGTAAATTACTATTAACTATCTATCTGACTCGAGTTTTTCTGATGTTTTATGTGCTTTTGGGAATAAAATTTTGGATACTCCATTTGTGGATGCTCCAGCCTTTGAAAGTGAAATTGCTAGCATGTGTGCATGTTGGTGTGTGTTCAGAAGCCGCAGAGAAGTTGTTTGACCTGGTGGACAGTTTTGCGGAGAGTGCCAAGAGGAAGGCAGCTGTGTGGCCATTGCAGATTATCCTCCTCATCCTTTGTCCAGAGATCACACACACCATCTCGAAAGACACGGTGGAGGACAACAAGGTCAACAAGGTGGGAGGAGACACTCACACTTACACTTACAGAGCAGAGACTGACTAAATATGCGCTGACTTTTCTGTCCTGTTGTGTCTGCAGAAACTGTTTTTGGACAATTTGCGAAAGGCTCTAGCGGGCCAGGGTGGCAGTAAGCAGTTGATGGAAAGTGCTGCTATCGCCTGTGTCAAACTTTGTAAAGCTTCCACCTACATCAACTGGGAGGATCACTCAACCATTTTCCTCCTGGTGCAGTCCATCGTCATGGATCTCAAGGTCTGACCAGTTACTGAAAATGAAATTTGAGGATGGGGGGGGTTATGTATGTTTTCTTTTTTGTCTTTTATTAGGGCACAGGGACATAATCAACAAGAACGTATTGCAGTTATTAGGGCCCGAGCATGAAAGTGCTAGACTCTGAAAAGGTCCCTGCCATGAAGTCCAAGGAACCTATTGTTGTTGTTGGGGCCTGAGCACCAAGTGGTGTGAGGACCCTACTGAAATTAAGTAATTATTCTTTTCCCCAATGAATCGCAATTTTGAGGGCCTAAACAGGCTTGAAAACTCATGAAACCTTCCACACATCAGTCTTGGTGAGAATTTACACGTTTTATGGATCTTGAAAATGGGTGTGTCAAAATGGCTCCATAATGCCCCCTAAATTCAAGCCCAATCACGTTTAACAGACATGTACCAAACCTGTATCTCCTCAAGACTGACAAAATGTCTCTTGGTGCCATGACATAAACTCAACAGCAAGTGGGCCATTTTGGATTTTCAGGATAAGATAAGATGAAAAACTTAATTAATCTTTCATTGGGCAAATTCACAACCTCCATATATAAGGATATAGGAGAAATAAACTGCACATGATGAATATGTATAACTAAGATAAATAAATTGTGCATGATGAACTGAATTTTCAAGTACAATTAAGTACAATTTCACATTGTGGATTGTGCGGAGTAAAGTGATTATAGTAGGTGGCAAATCGTGATGATAACTAGTGCTGCTATATTACATTGAATTTAATGCCTCGGATTTGTTGTCATAGATGGCGCTATGACTATGATTCAAGTTTGGCTTGTAGATGTCTTCAGACCCGGACTGTCATCACGCACATGAAATTTGGTAAAGATAGGACCTTGTGGAGTTAATTTACATCAGTTTGAATTTTCATGTCAAAGGATCGAAATTCATTGTGGCACCATACCTTGGACCTCCAATGAAAACTCACAATTTTCATGATGAAGTTTCATCAAGGTCTTAAGACTATTCTGACAGCATTTTGAAAATTTTAAATCTGGTTAATCGTCTTGGCAACTAGAAGTGACATGTTCTATTCTCGGACATATGCCTCTCAACAGGTTAACCACAGCCACCGAACTTCACGTTTGATAGGAGTCCCGCCCTGAACAGATCTGTATGCAAATATTAATTGATCCTCATAGCGCCACCCAGTGGCAACAGGTGATGACATGTTTTATGGTATTACATCCACCGACAAGCCAATTAACCAAATCCACTTCAAAATGTGGTCATAATAGTCTTCATGAAGCTTCATTGTGAAAACTATGAGTTTTTGTCAGAGGGCCTAGGTGTGGCGGTGTGGGAATTTCAATCGGTTCACCATGAAAATTAAACCGCTGTAACTTGACTCCACAGGGTCTTATCTTTACCAAATTTCTTGTGCTTGATGACAGTCTGGGTCTGAAGACATCTACATGCATCTACAATTTTGAGTCATAATCATGGCGCCACCTACTGGCAATAAGAAGTGACATATTCTATTCTGGAACGTATCCCTCCCCAGCCACCTCAAATTTGGTCAAAATATTCTCAAGATGTAGATGGTGCTAACTTATGAAGTTCTTGAGTTTTTGTCATCTGCCTTTGCCATGAAAGAGGAAGTTGATGTTATGTGGCCAGGCGTGGTTGAAACTTAATTAAACTTAGTGCACTCATCAGGAGCCCAAAAATGTGTAATCTGATGTTGTTTATAGGTTTGGGTGTGGCAAATCCTCCAAACAGACTAACTATATCGAGTTTCAATGAAATGGTGTGGTCCTGGGAAGCGAAAAAATGCTTTCTGCTTTTAACAGCAGTAAGTTTATTCTGCACTTATTTCATCTGCCACAATACGGCAGTGCTGCCTTTGTAATGGATATAAACCTCTTTGGAAGCCTCAGAAATGACTGTTAAAGCACTTGTATGCCTTTTATTCTGCTGATGACAGCTGATGCCTGCTATTTAGCCTTGCAAAGTTGTTGTGATATCAGGTCCCTGATTCGAAGTCAGTTAGATAATTCTGCCGGACAAGTTCACATTTGAACAGCGCCTGTGTTTAGCTTTAATTTGCAAGAAAAGTTCAAATTCAGTTTAAAATGCTGGACTTCCTGTTGGAGGATATGGCTCCAAGAGACCAAATTTAGTGAGTTTTCAAGCATGCATAGCCCCTCAAAAAAAGTTTCTTCTATCATGGTAATTACATCAGTCCAAAATGGCCGACTTCACAGCACACGAAAAAAAAAGCGGACAAAACGGAATTACGTTTCAAATGATGGCAGGAATCTCCTTGTGCAGTTTTGTGATTTTTGGCGCAACGTTGGCCAAGTTACAACAAGTTCTGCTTCAACTTTACTGTCAAGGGTGTTTCATTAAACCCTGTGACCTGAGTTTACATGTAAACATTGCCTGTGTTTGGCTTCAGTTTGTGAGAAAATTGCAATTTAAAATGCCAGACTTCCTGTTGGAGTTATGTTATGGTTCAGAGAGCCTTTTAAAATCTGGACATGATGCATATTTCTACCAAATTTCATACATCTAGGTAAAACTTGTGGTTGGGGCTGTGACTGAAATTTTCCAGGGGGTGGCCTCGAGCTGATTTAGTTTTCAAGTAAAGCATTGATGTGCCACGCCAAAACCCAGTTGTGATAAACATTTGCCGGTAGATACGCAAAGTTTCAACTGTCTTCATGCATCCTTAAGGCCTCAAACATGCTAAAAAGATGAAAATTAATGCATGAAATTATGGCTGACTTCCAGTTGGGAGAAAAAAATCTGATAAATATTTAGTATGTATTTCAGCTTGAGAGCTATGATCCCACTAAATTTTGTGAAGATCAAAGCTGTATCGTTCCAAATGTAGTACATATCAGGGAGCACAATGGAGCTATGGGCCCAAGCCCAATTATTGCAATACTTCACCATTTTTGCCTGTTCTGATGCGTATGCAAATGTTTGTGAAGTTTCAAGCATCCTAAGCCCCTCAACGATGTCATTGCATTGGAGAATAATGATAATAGTTTAAGTTAGCTTCAAATAGAGTTAAATGGGCCCTCAATCCTTGCACACGGTGAGGCATGCTGCTAGTGGCGATGCATGCTATCAGAGGTCAGTTAACACAGCTCTGAATTTTTGTGACTGTATGGAAGTGAGATGAATTCCATTTCCTGTGTCCGCAATCTTGTACTAGAGAAAACTCAGTTCATATTCATTATGTTGCTGTGCGTCTTGCAGAGACCATAGCATGTAAATTTCATGTAAATCAGATGATCTTTGTTACTTGAGCCTGACTTTCTGTGGACAGTAGCTGTTACTATGACTATGAATCAATATGGGCATGTGAAGCAAGCTGGCTAATCAGATCCACCTCAAATGTTGTCAGAAAAGTATTCTTTGATTTCTGGGTTAGGGTGTTGTAAGATGGCATGACGGCGCCGCCTTCAAAATTTTTACAAAGTACCCCCCCCCCCCTTTAAGTTTCACCTAGATGTATGAATTTTGCTAGGCATATGGGCCATGTCCAAAAAGGCCATGACCTAAACCCAACAGGAAGTCGACCATATTGAATGAAATAGAAAATCTTGGTGCGTTGGCTATTTGAAGAACTAGTCCGAGGAGGAGATCCTCTTTAAACATGGTCACAACATGGTATGAAAGACCATGGTGATGAAAAGTTGTTAATGGTTTTGCAGAATATGGAACAGCGTGTTCTTGTCGAGGCCCTGAATTTTGCTATGACACAGAAACTGTCTTTGAGGGGCCTGGCATGCTCTAAAACTCACCAAATATTCTGCATAGAAGGCCCGATGTGTGTAATCCGTGGTTTCTGGGCTTGGGTGTTGTAAAGGGGCTCGACAGCGTCCCCTACTAGATTTCAACAAAGTATCCCTCATGCTATGTTTCACCTAGATGTACGAAATTCAGTTGGCATATTGACCATGGACCAGTTTCCAAGTTTGCTCGTGTTGCTGGATGGACTCAGAGAAATGTTCCAAGCTTAGGCTGAAAAATGAATCTATAAATGATGACCAGTTATTTATCTCTATGAGCATACTGTGACAAGTCTGAGGTATATCTCACCAGAAATGGGCTCTTAATGACCTGAAGTGATCTCTGACCCTCCCTGTCCCACCAGGCTCTGCTGTTCAACCCAGCCAAACCCTTCTGGAGGGGGACAGGCAGCCAGAATGCTGACTTGGAGCTCATGATGGACTGCTTTGTCTCCTGTTTCCGCATCAATCCTCACAACAACCAGCACTTTAAGGTGCACTGAAAAGACATGATATTCAATTGTTTTTAATGTTTCCCCATCTTAACAACATTGATCATAATTTCAGTAGTTTTAGCTAATTCTCGTGTGTTTCTTCTTTGTCCTGAAGGTCTGCTTGGCCTCCTCCTCCCCCCCCACCTTTCACTTTGTCCTGGTCAACTCATTGCACAGAATAATTACCAATGTAAGTCTGCTGAGCTTCTTCACACATTAATAATGGTACAAGAGTTTTATATGTTACTTGACTTCACAGCTCATCCTGTTTTGTTTATTTTCAGTCTCATCTGGACTGGTGGCCTAAGATCGATGCAGTTTACTGCTACTCGGGAGAGCTTCGCTTTATGTTCTCAGACACCCTCAACCGAGTGATCCAAGGGGTTGGCACCCATGCTCCACTGCGTATGACACCGGTGAGAGGACAGCAACGTGTTACTTTAATGTACTCCATTAAACATGCCAAATCATAGTCTTATAACTTACATAGGTGTAATGTTTGAAATATACGGGTAACAAACATTTTAACAATATTCCTTATGATATTAATACACATAGAAGGATAATTTTATTTTTCTTCTGTTAGTAATAATGACATAATTACAGAGTAATGGTTGAGATCAAGGGACACAGCGATATACTTCACATAAAGTTTAACAACAAACATGACTAGTCAGGTTGATACACACAAATAGTTTATTTAGATGAACTAAACATTTTGTATGTGGAGGTCAAATTGATAGTGAAGACATGTCACCATTAATCTCATGTTGCACATACAAACTGCATACAACTACAATATGTACAGTAGAGTAGTCAAAGTTGACCTCAGAAAGTCGTGTCGAAGCAGTGGTGGATGATCAGTGCATAGAAATGTGTTTCATCCTGAGATGCTAATTAAAAATGTCTTTTCTGCAGGAAAGTGGTCCGCTTTTCAGCACTGCTGTGTAGAGAGGGGCGCAGAGCTCTATTGCATTTATGAATTTAACTCATGTTAATTAACAGTACACTTTTGCTGCCTTTATTCTTTGTATAATTTGTACAAGCACTTGTATATGCAAAATTATATTTTTCACTGATTAAATGATGGTATTAATAAAAAAATTCACTACTTTATTTGTCAAACAGTTAAATGGTTAAATTGTTAATTTTTTACATTCCGAGTTTGAGTGATATAATGACACAGTTGAGGCAAAATGATTGTAACTGTAATTAATATGGATTGACCTCTCCTGTCTGATACACAATCTTCTTTGGTCACTGAAGTCAGTCAGGCAAATAGCAGTGCAAGTGGATCCACTCAGTGCATCCCCAGTACCCAGATATCGGCAATTAACTTGGTGACCACAATGTTAATGTTGTTGAGAGGAATGATGGACAATTCCAAGTTATTACAACACAAAGCCCCTTTTCCACCAACATTTCCAGGAACTTTTATTACCAGGAATTTATTTACCTGGGTAAAATAATTCCTGGTAATCTGTGTGGTTTGTGTTTCCACCGTACCTCAAAGCTCTGGAACATTCATTCAAATACGGCTGATGGGGGATGAATAGTACGGCGGTTGGACCCACTGCAACTCTTGTTGGCCTTTAGCTTCGTTTTTTTTTTGCATACGTTTTTTCAACTTTTCACGAATTTGTTTCAGCGTGTGCCCTACATTTAGCTCCGCCAGCTTGTCGGCTATTCTTCCATAGACTCAGTCGTCCCGCTGAACTTCTTCCCCAGCAAATACGCTCAAAAGAGCCTGGACCTCGTCGTCCGTCTACTTCTCGTAAGCTACGAGAAGTGGACGGACGACTTGTCCACCTGGACATGAGTCAGGGAATGTGTTAACATAACTGGAATCTACCCATCAAGTTCGTTTGACTGCATTCATTCAGAGTGTATCATTAACGCCTTGCATTTTTTCATGTGTTAACTTCCACTCCTGGTCAGGACTGAATCTGAATCACTGAAGTGTGCCTGAATCTAGCCAAAGTTCTCCTGTTGTCTTATGCCCTCTCACAGAGTCTTACATTCAAAGGGAAGATGACCACGAGCCTCAAGTTCAAAGAGAAAACCACAGAACTGGACACTCGAAGCTACAAGTGCCTCCTTCTTGCTCTGGTCAAACTCATCCACGCTGACCCCAAACTCATGCTGCATGTGAGTTTGCCACAGCATTTGTGCAAGCATGAGTCAGTGGTTGAAAGCAACTTTGCCTTAGAAGTTTCTACTCTGACTACAGGTTTTGCACCCTTACACTTGAGATGCTTTTTTGTTCTTTTTATTTCATGTGGATGTTCAATGGTATTTTTACTGTTTTTGAACTTCAACTTGTTCCTTATTTTTTGTGTGCTAGAACCCAGTGAAGCAAGCTCCAGAGATGCAGAGCAGCACAGCAGAGCTCATCACTGGCCTGGTGCAGCTAGTGCCTCTAACAAACACCACCCAGCTCTCACAAGAAGCCATGGAGGTCAGAGACTAAATCAACTGTTTCACTAAATGCAACTAAACTAAACTAATGCTTCACCAAATGTACAACCAATGCTTCTCATTTTTATGCCAGAACAAGGGTACAATTTGTAGAATTCTGACTTGAGAAGAGTTGTTTTCTCATCATTACAAACGTATTTTCCCCTCACAAATCAGATTTTTCAATTAACACAATTTATATTAGAACAGAAATATGCTAACATACAAACAGAAAAAAGAAAAGACTGGTAAACATTGAGGTCATTAGGAAATTAGAGGCTGAAATAACCTGACTTTTCTTTCAACACTTTGTACTTCATGACATTAAAACCCCTGGAATGTTTTGAATGTTTTGAATGTGAAACATCTATGCAGAAGGTTTTGAGTTGCTTTCACCATTTGGCTTCACTGAGCTTAACAGTGTTTTCATTGGCAACTGAAAATATTCGAAAAACCAAAACAGCAATTATCCGTTCAAACAATAAGGTGTGCAGTGTGATGAGTATGACATGGCTCATGACTTGTGCATTATGTACATTATGATAAGTGTATTGAGACTACAGCTAAATATGGAAGAAGTGTTTGTATTCATAACAAACAACAAATGAAAAGAGGAGCAGATCAGAAACAGTGAAGCTTCTTACCAAGATATTATGAAATATAATTATACATAAAGAATATATAACAGCACACAGTACAAATTAGAAATAAAGGTCTGTGTCTAATATAAAGAAAGACCTGATTCTCTCTGCAGTTGAGGCAAATAATTGCACAATTAACTTATGTATTTGAGACAATACATAAATAAAGTTAAAGTCGATGTGAAACTTGATACTTTATTATCCAAATTCAACAAAAAAACATTGTTTTTGTCTCCACCTTATCATTCTTGCATTACATCTCCTGTCTTCTTTCCTGTCTGTTTCCAGGCTCTGCTAGTTCTGCACCAGCCAGAGACCATAGAGCTGTGGAATCCTGATGCACCCATAGACACATTCTGGGACATCAGGTACTCAGAAATCTTATCTTTCCATAATGAAGGGGTGATCTAATGCCTGGCCTTAAACCACAATTATATCCATGACAGTTGTCTGCTGCTACTACAACAATGATGTTCTTCTAGCCTGTTGAAATTTTGTAGGGGGCACTATCAAATCCCTCTGTCAAACCCAAGTGCCAAAGCCACATTAGATTACAGTATGATAGGTCTTGTGACAGGTGACAAGTTTAAAGAGTTTTCAGGCATGCTAGCCCACAAAAGCAGCTTTGTGTTTCATGGCGAACAATGTGTTGCCATGGCAACAGCTTTCAATGAAAACTCAAAAGCTTCAATATCTAGCATCATCAAGGTTTTAAACCTTTACTGACATTTTGAAATTTTGGAATGGTTGGCGTGCTAGGAAAAGTACATTAAAGTATAAAACCTTTCATTTCTTGTTGCCAGAATGTAATGCTATGAATATGATTCAAGATTGGCCTGTAGATGTCTTCAAGCCAGGAATCTCATCAAACATGAAATGTGGCGCAGATTGAACAATGTACACCTCAGTTACAACCACTTCCTGTTAATTGTCTAAACACTGAATCTCAGCATGCTGCCATGGCAACGCCATTACACAGAAACTCACAATCTTCACAATTACGCACCGTCAAGGTTTTCAGTCTTTTCAGACCACATTTGAGGTATACCTGGTCAACTTACAGTTGAACTCAAAATGATTGAATCCCCATTGCAAATTAGGTGTGTTGGCAAAATTTACAAACTTTCAGCTGTATTCTATAAACAACTCAAACAAGAACGATTGAAATATTTCAACTCAAGAAATATTACAGGTGGTTTCTCCAAAACAAAATCTGCCACTTTAATGGCTATTCTGGTCTCAACCCCCTGAAAAGAATCTCTCTAAGGTCACTCATTTGCAACTAATCAAGGCCCATCAGTTGCATCAGGTGTGCTTGAGATAGAACACATCAAATACCCAGACTGGCTAGGGGTTTGTTCACACTGGTGTTTGGTTGCACGTTCGAAATATGGTTAAATCAAGAGAATTGTCCATAAAGTTAAGAGAGGAGATCATTGCCTGGCACAAACAAGGAAAGTGATACAAAAAGATAGAAAGGCACTGAATGTTCCTAGAGACGGAAGCATAATTTGCAAGTTCAAAGCTAAAGGAACACTGGCTAAACTTCCTGAATGTGGCAGAAAGGGGAAACTATCAATGGCTACCACCAGATTTCTGAGGAGGCAGGTGGCCAAAATCTCTTAAGTGACTGCAAAAGACCAAGCTGTTGGGCTACCTGTTGCTACCAAGCAAGCCTTGGTAGGAGCTGAGGTTTCAGCTCCTACAGTAGGGAGCTTACTAAAGATGCACATTACTACTGACCCAAAAGACAAGTCGGCTTCAAGCCACAGAAGTTTTGGGATTCTGCTCTGTGGGGCAATGGGGAAAAACATGGAAATTCAACACCTTGTTAAGCCATACCATTTAACAAAAAGTCAAGCTTTTAACAAGTTTTCATCTGCAAGGTATTTTCAATACTCCAAATGGCCAAAAATATAGTAAAAATTCACAATAATTCGAAATGCCAGACTTCCCTTGGGTGGCACGGTATGGCTCCAACAGACTTCTTTGTCTGGACATGACACTTGTACCTACTAAGTTTAGTACATGTAGGCGAAACGTACCACAAGGGCTAATCTGTTGAAAACTCAAAGAACCCCATCATATTACACATTTTAGTGGATCTGGTCAACCTGCTAGTCACAGGACATCATAGTACCTCTAAGCAACTTTCATAGGAATGAACGGGGCCCTGTCTGAAAGGCTGTATCGAAGTCTCTCGATGGTTGGGACTCTTATCAAATATGTGAAGGTTGGGGCAGATTTGACAATCTACAGTCCAGTTACAGATGACTCCCTGTTAAAATGCAAAACATCGAAATTTGTTGCTGTTGATCTTTTGGACAAACCTTGAGGAAGCTCCATAATTAAGATCTTTTACACATGTTGACCAAGTTTTAGGTGGATCTGATCAATCCCTTCGGGCTATTTTGTTGATTAAACTAAAAATACACCAGAGTTTCACATATAAATCAAAACGGCTGACTTCCTGTCAGTTTAAGATTGTGGCGCGTGGAGGCTTTTTAAATTCCTGACATAGATATATGTGGCTATCAAATTTCATATATGCTTCAACCCTAAAAGTTTTGTCGGGGAGCTATTGAGACATTTTTCCATGCCCATACCTGAGAACCTTGAAATGTCTAGGTTTTCACCTTATCTGAGTTAGGTGAGGTTTCAAGCACTTTAAGCCCCTCAAAAATTTGATTCATTGTCTATAATAAAAATATAAATCAATTAAAAGTGCAAGCAGCAAAAATTGGGCCCTCACACCTCTGTGCACGTTGGGGTGTGTGGCGGCCATGTCCCAAGTGTTCTAGCAACATCTTGGGACATTTTGGACCAAACTTGGTGGTTAACCTGCTGGGATGGGATGGGACACGTAGGTTGTGGACATGGTTTCTATTTAAAAAAAATAAGAAATAAGATAATAGATTTGTATATGGATAACACAACACTGTATAAAGATTCAACCAGACTACCAACTGCAAGCATGAAAGGGCAGAAAGAAACAGTAATACATCTCACCAAACATTTAATAAGAAATCATCAGTTATTAGTAAAAGAAACTGGAAGTTTGGCATTAAAATCTGTGCAGATTTAAATTACGATTCCTGTTTCAGTATCACGTGCACAGTAATGCCTATAATCAGTACTCAATTAGTATCAGTACGCTTTGCACTAAAGAGTGCGTAGCTTTGAAGGGATGCTTGGTTTGTTTCTGATAATTGGTATAATTTATTCCATTTTGATGCAGGTCCAAATTTGTAAATGGAACGTAACATAGTTTGCTTCATTGAGTTTCTTTGGATATTCCCTAGTGCAGTTTGGCTTGCGTAACTCCTTTGTGTCCAGTTGGGGGAAGTAGGCATTTATTTTTGTTTGGGGAGATGCAGTAGTTTGTAGTTTGTGGCAATGCTATTTGTTTTGAATGGGGTGAGGGAGTTTTTTCTCTCTCTCTCTTGAATCTGTGGGCAAATTGTCAACATAAGGTAAGTTTTCTCTAGCTGGTGTACTTAAAGTTACTTCAATTTGAAAGGGTGTTTCCCTGTCAAGTTACCACTTTGGGTTTTGTCTTGTTTATTGTTGCAGTGTCCATGGTTAGAGTGCTTTTGGCTCGGGGACACATTCGTGGCTTCAGGTGGATTGCCAGTTTTTGGTTGCTTTCCCTTGCCACTGGGATTCAGTGCTTAATTACTGAATCCCAGTAATTACCCCACCAGTAACTGCATGAAGGCCAGGATTGATTTTAGCAAGGTAGATTACAGCAATGCAGTTAGCTAGATAACACTGTTATGAATTGGAACTATATAAATAAAGATTGATTGATTGATTGATTGAGCTGGGGGGCCCACTCCTGTGCTGTTTATACCGTGGTCTTGTGCACCAGAGTCGCATTGCTTTCAAACACAAACACATGCACACCTGAGGAAGTAAGGCGAGTGTAGAGGAACTTTTTGCCTCTCATTTAGAAGAGATTTTAAATTTGCGCACAAAAGAGCAACTGTTAAAATAAATATAGCAGAGTATCATATTAACAGAGATTTAAAGCTATTCTTAAATCAAATTAATTTGAAAGGGAGATTGTGACTGAAGATCCATGTCTCCCCTGGTAGCATGTTGCCTCAGCTCTTAGTGAAATCGGGTTTAAATTTTGACCAGCAACTCATGCTACAACTGGGCCATGACAAATTTAAGTTAAAAGCAGAGTTGGATAAAGAATTGGCTGTGGATTAGATGCATCAGCAGACTGAGCAGACCAAATTGTAAAAGGAACAGTCTAGTATAGAACTCATTAAGGAAGGCAAGCTTTTAGTAGTAGGTGAGTTAAAAAAAAAGTGCTGTCTTCTCTCAAAACGATGTGTGGTTGTTTGATTGTGTTGCTGATGTGTATAACTTGGCCAGATTTAGTGTGCATGCTAATGCTACAGTGCTTGCTGATGGGCACAGCGCAGGAGGGATTCTCATTAGTAACTGATGCTGATAGTCAAAAATACTATTCTGTGAAATCAACTATACTGAATTGCCTAAGAGTTTGTTCCGGCCTGCTGGCAACTGGTTAAGACCTGGTGGCATCTGTACCACGGGTGTGATTGGAACCAGATGAAAATGAATGTGATTTAGAATCCCAACCCCTTAAAAACTAACATGATTACATAAACCGTTTTCAACACAGGCTTTACACAGCTGGGGAAACTGGTGTCAGTTAAGGATAAAATTAAACACTTGTACGATCATCATGTTGAGTGCATCATGTTTTATCTCTAGAGACCAAGTATGTGCCTGGCTTTCTATAATTAGATCCCCTTTTCAGTCAAAATTTTCAGGTTCACATACAGTGTTGAATTTAATCTGCGAGCAGAATTGCTTAATCTTAAAGCCTCATCATAGAGAGCTTACTCTCTTGTGTAGTAAATTTGCTTAAGCCATATTTTGCATGCACCTCTTTGCCCCCTCCTTTTTTAGGCAGTTAGGTGTTGGCTGTGGACATGCATGTGTAGCTTGGCCAGTGCTGGTGGATTAAGTATATCTGACTAAGGCGTGTTGCATGGCTGTTTGAATAACTCAGAAGCGCTCTGCAACATAGGTAAGCTGCACATTTGCCTGAGTCTCTTTGTGTGGAGTTAGTTCAGCTGATCCAGGGTCTCCCAGGTTTAATTGGGGTTGCACCTAGCCACACCTATTTAATAGAGCATGATATTGATGTTGGAGATGCTAACAGAATTAAGCAAACATTCACTCACGTACATGCCGATAATTGTAACTATTTAGAGGTGAAGGTGAAGTACATGTTGCAAAATGGTAAGATGGTAATGCTTGCTTGTTCCAAACTTTATGATAACCCATGTTTCTGCTCTGACTTTCATAGTGAATAATGTCACTAAGCCTGATTCTTTTCCACTTCTGAGGTTGGATGACTGTATAGATCAAGTGGGCTTGAAATTTATCTGCAAATTTGATCTTTCTAAAAGGTTACTGGCAAGTTCCGTGTCCCAGCGAGCATGTGAGATAGCCGCTATTAAAGCGCCAACCAGTCTCTGTTTCTACACTGTGATGCATTTTGGCCTCTGGAATGGACCAGCTACTTTCCAGTATTTTATGAACTGTGGTATTTGAGATTTGTAAGGGTGTGCAGTTTACTTAGACGATGAAGTTGTTTTCTCAGTCACCTGGGAAAGTTACCAAGAGTATATCAGAGAGCTGTTCAGCCATTTGGCAAAGGTGTGGCACACAATAAACGTTGCAAAGTATGAGTTTGTGCGGCCAAGTATGAGTTTGCGAGCTACCTTGGCCAAGTGGTTTGGCAGGCTGTGTGCAACCTTTCGGTGAAAAAGAGAAACAAAAAAAGAGCTGATGCGCTTTCTCTGCCTAGTTAAATAGTAAAATGGTCTGTACATGTGTAGTGAATTTCTAGTTACTCCAACTACTCAAAGCGCTTTTACATTACATCCTCATTCAGTCATTCACACATCATTCATACAGGACGAATCTAAGTTTATATATTCTTTCACACTTGTAAGAAGAGCCAGCGATCGAACCGCAATTTAAACTTTATGTTGATGCTAGCCATGTTTGTTGGGTCTGTCCATATGCAAGCTAATGACCTGGGGATAGACTGTTAGCTTCTTTCAACACGTGTCAGTAAAAATATTCGGCTATTGAAAAAAATGCTAGTGCTAATCTTTATCACGTTTGTGATAGCACAAATTTACTTCCTCTGACTATTTTGTTAATTTATGACCACTCTAAATCACCAAAATACACCAAAGTTTCACATATAATTCAAAATTGCTGAATTTCTGTTTGGTGAAGGTCATGGCATCAAGACTTTTTTAAAGTCTGGACATGGTCAATATGCGCAGCGACCCTCGTGCATCTTGGTGAAACTGAGCCAAGCACCCCAGGTCTGACAGAAATGTATTTTCACATTCACCGTTAGCAAAACCTCTACATAGTAACTGGGGCAAAGGCCAGTCCAATCCCTCAACTTATCGCTGCGCAAAAATTATTTCTGCATATAAGGAAATTGTATGCCGTTCAATCCTGTGTGCCCACAATATTATAGGCAGAGTTAGTTAAAAAATTCAAACAAACAATACAACTGTCAGAGCTAGGCAGACTAAAACTCGCTTGGATGTAAGTAGCTGCCATTCAGATTTAGACTACTTGTCATTCTTCCATTTAGGAGTGTGTGTGTATGACATAAAGTGGGTGCATCCTTAAAGTTGGATTTAGGTCATGGCACCAAGAGACTTTTTTTCATGACTGGATGGTCCATATCCCCTACTAATTCCGTATATCTGGGTGAAACGTAGCACGAGGGCTAGTTCCTGAAATTTTGTTGGGACGCCATTGAGTTTTCTTTAAGGTGTTTTTTATACATGGTGACTGGGTTTGAAGAGTATCTTATTAATGGTCTCTAGTTTGTTAATCTACAACTCCTCCAAATGCCACAAATACTCAAAAATTTCACCCTTAATTCAAAAGTGTCTGACTACCCGTTGGGTTCAGGTCATCACTCCAAGAGACTACCAAATTTGGTACATTTTGGTCAAATGAATTTAAGGGGTGCTACTGAGCCATTTGCCACACCCATGTCCAGATGCATTTAATATGGAATTTTTCAGCGGGTGTGTTTGCAGAGCAGTGATAATATGTATATATGTCAAAGTGAAAGGAGGGGCCACGCCCATGCCCAAGACCCATACAACATGTTAATTTTCACCATGAGTGCCGCATGTGCAAAGTTTCATGAGTTTTCCAGCATATTTAGGCCCTGAAAATTGTGATTTATTTGTGAGAAGAAGAATTCCTGCTGTTTCAACCCCTTGAAAGCCATTTCATGAAACTTCAAAAGCTTCGATATTTAGCATTGCAAAGTTCTTAAGATGTGCAGAGTTTGAAGTTCATTTTGTTAAATCTCTAGGACTAGTTTGTAAAGGGAGTAAAATTGACAATTCAGTTTAGAATGGTGGACTTCCTTGAATAAAGGGTATGCCTACAAGTGGCTGTTTTTAAGTCTGGACATTTCCAACATATATATGTTTGTAAGTGGTTTTTTTTGGCCAGGGCAGTGACTTGAGATATTCTGGGGAACGCCCTTGAACTAATTCACCACACCCATGCTCAGGACCCATATAAGATTAAATTTCACTGCTGCTGATGCATATGCATAGTTTTATGAGTTTACGAGCACCATTAGAACCTAAAAAATGGTAAAGTAATTAGGGGGTGCTATAGAGCCAAAATGCCATGCCCAAGCCCAATTGCAATATCAATCAAACTATTTCTACATAGATGCTAAATGCTAAAAAACCCAAATGGCTGGCTTTCTGTTGGATGAAAAGAATCTGAAAAAAAATATTATACACTTTAAGATGAGAGCAATGATCATAGCCAGTTAAGTGAAGATCCATGTAATTGCATTCCAAATTTAGTAACTACTCAGGTACCACTGACCATACCCACGCCCAATCACTGCAGTATTTTCTCAATTGCCATTTCTGATGTGTGTGCCTATTTTCAATGTTTGAGCAACCTAAGACCCTTAAACATGTAAGCACACAGTAGAAAAATAATAATGATTAATGTTAAAAGCAGCATTGGTGGGTCCAAAATTTCATGAAGCACCGTAAGCCCTTCAAAATGGCAATTCCTTTGGCGAATAATAGCAACGCTTGGTGCTCGGCCCCTAATGATAATAAAAGCAGGAAGCAGCGTTGAACAGAATTTTTGTGACCGCTGGACACTGGTGGAATGGATGTGAGATGAACATCAATTCAATTCAATAACTTTATTTGTCCCCGATGGGGCAATTGATTGTGCAGCAGTGGAAGCATAAAAGAACATAAATTACATGCACACTTGAAACAATAAAATAAATAGAAAATCACATCAAACAAACATCAACTCTTGTTTCCACATTCTGATGCAAGAGAAAAGAGACCTAAGTCGGTTGTCAGAGTTTTTACTTAAACTACCGGCCTCAGTTTGGGCATGTCTTATCCAGCAGGTGAAATCTGGGGCAAAATGTGAATCACTTGATATGTATATAGTACCAAAAAACACATATTTGTACAATGATCATTCGACTCATGATAATACAACGGAAATAGCAACTATGCAGGCTACACTGTCCAATGTTGTGCAAACTGGGCATCAGCAAACAAATGGCATCTGTTAAGTTTCCACAGCCTCTTCAAGAGAGGTTCATGTCCATTACCAATGCAGCACTGCTCTCTTCTGGTAGATGAAAAAAGTGCAGAATGTCCTCAAGCATGGAGCCCATTATGAGAATAAAACCTATGTTAGTGAGAGTGCCGTGGAGGAGAAGAGAAGGTGGAAGGAGGACTATTGAACACACAATACCTAAAGAAGACTATTTTGACAATATTTGACCCGCCTGCTTGAAATTGTGATATATTCAAATAAATTTATCAGAGCCTTTCTTCAGTTCACAGGTACTCTTCCTTATCTGCCGCAAACTGATTGGCCAGCAAATGGTTAACGGGACAGAAGTCCTCAAATGGCTGAGGGAGATCCTCATCTGCAGGAACAAGTTTCTGCTCAAGAACAAGGTATAGTCCCATTCCTCAACTGAAGCAACAGGCTGCTCTCTTTGTTACAATGAAGCTCAGCTAAAAGGTAAACGCAATGACTGACAGGCAACAGATGAACTATTGACACATACTCCCTTTGGGCCAATCAATGAAAATGACAGTGGTGTAGCTCACTTGTACACTGAGCAGTGTCTTCCACATTTGAGGTATCTGTGCAGTATTTGACTTATCTGTTCAATGCCGGACTACTGAATGTAGATAAGATAAGATAAGATAGCACTTTATTAATCCCTTGGGAGAGTTCCCTCAGGAAATTGAGATTCCAGCAGCAGCACAGCACCAACAGTACAGTAAAAAGCACACAGGTGAGATATAAAATTGTAAGGGTATAAAAAATAAAAAGTATAAAAGTATAATAATCATCCAATAATAATAAATCTATTAATATATACACAAGAGTAGTATTGCACAACGATGTATTGCACACACCAGGGAAGACTATTGCACCTGTCTAGCACCTCCCGTCACCTCCTGTCACCCCTCCCAACGAGTGCAGAGTTGTACAGTTTAATGGCTCGGGGGACAAAGGAGTCTTTCAGCCTGTTGGTTTTGCTTCTGGGGAGGAGCAGTCTGTTGCTGATCAGGCTTCTCTGTGTGCTGATGACAGTGTGCAGAGGGTGACTGACATCATCCATGATGGCCAGTAGTATATCCACTTGTAATTACTCTTCTAGTTCTTCCATTTAAAAAAAAACGATATTGTACATTTTATTATATATATTTTTTTATTGTGTACTGTAAATATCTCTTTATATACTAATATATATTATATTTTTGTATTTTATATTTATGTTTCTTGATTACGCACCAAATCCAAATTCCTTGTAATGCAAAAACTTATTTTGCAATAAACCTATTTGTGATTCTGAAAGGTTTAACATTTTGTCTGGCACCTGTCTGTGAGAGAAGCAGTGTGCAAATTGTAAGGTTGCTCCTCCATCGTTCCAGGACTGTGCCACTATGGGTGGTGGTATACCAATCTGCCGGCAGGCACAGACTAAGCTGGAGGTGTCTCTCTACATGTTCCTGTGGAGTCCCGACGCTGAGGCAGTGCTGGTGGCCATGTCGTGTTTCCGCCACCTCTGTGAGGAGGCTGACATCCGCAGCGCTGCTGACGAGGTGCCTGTCCAGACCATTCTGCCAAATTACGCCACCTTCAGTGAACTGGCCTCAGTCAGCAACATGATGGGAACAGGTCAGTCCTGCTGGAGTTCACCCAGCGTCACATTAACTATGTGATTTATTGGCACAGGTTTTGGACTCATACAGAAACTTCTCGCTAATTGAATTCAACCTGTTGGCTGGTACTTCCTACTAACACTACTATCTAGCTTTCCTACCAGCTATCCATTTTTTAAGATAGCTTTCCTATCTGATGTCCATCTTTTTTAGCTAGCTTTTTTATCTGCTACTGTACATATATGTGCACATACATATACACACACACACACACACATATGTATGATCTACTGCAAAGCAGTAGATCAGAAACATATTTTGTCCCGAAATCATTCAGTGCTTTATAAATCAACAGTAATATTTTGAAATAATTTTTTGACAGACAGGAAGTCCAGTATAAACATCTGAGAACTGTAACTGGTCTTACGGAGGACTTGTCCTTAATTTGCAGTTTTTAACATTACTGTTTGAAGCTCAGTGCTGAGCCGGGGCTGCTGTGGCTCAGTGGGTCGTCCCTCAATCAGAAGGTCGGGGGTTCGATCCCCAGCTCCTATGGGTGAACATGTCGAAGTGTCCTTGGGCAAGACACTGAACCCCAACTTGCTCCTGAAGCATGGCTTCAGTGTGTGAATGTGTGTGAAAGAATAGTCTCCTCCAAATTACATTCCTCCTGTATGAATGATGGGTGAATGAGGATGTCATGCAAAGCGCTTTGAGTAGTTGAAATAACTAGAAAGGCGATATACAAATACAGACCATTTACCTTTAACTGTTATTCCTTGACTCCAAAAACAATTATTTCAGTTGTGTTTGTTTAATTGAAGTACATTTCGGCACATCCAATCATTGATTTGTTCCATGCATTTACTCAGTGCTTGTATTGGACCAAAGTCCCCTGGTGATATGGTTATGTACATTTGTGTTGTCTGTATAATTATGGTTTTAGATGATCTGAGCCAGGGGGACCCTTGGGGAACTCTACGCCATGTTTTTCTGCTTAGATGTGTAATTGCTTATAGACACAAAATAATCACTGTCCTTTCCAGCTTGTCTAGTAATATGTTGTGGTCGACCATGTTGAATGCAGCACTGATATCCAGTAATACTAAGACTGCCATTGTCTGTGTTTAAGTGGATGCCATTGAAGACCTTAACAAGAGTCATCTCAGTGCTAGGGAGTAGTTGAAATCCTGACTGGAAGACATCAAATCAGCTGGTTATTGCCAGGAAGTGGTTAAGTTGTTGAAAACCAGGGTTTTCAATGATTATACTTAGAAATGGAAGATTTGATATGGGCCTATAACTCCACCTCATTTGTGAGGCGTCTGGGTTGTTCTTTTTTAAGAGAGGCTTGATAATGGCAGATTTCAGGGTTTGTGGGAAGACACCTGAGAGAAGAGACATTTAAAGTTTGTTGATAGATGTTTCTCATCTTGAGTAATACAATTCAATAATACAGCTCAGCTTAATGTTCAATACTGCACCTGCTTCTAACATATTGTACATCGTTTTATTATTATTATATAATTCTTATACTGAATTTTCATAATGTTACTCAACAAACAATATCTCTTCATCTAAGGAGAGTCAGTCATTCAGCAATGTAGAAAAGACCACAACTTGGTTAGCTGTGATCGTTAGGAGCTGCTAGACTACCCAGAATATGGGCATCAGAGAGGATAGGATCAGTAACTGCCACATACATTGAAGATATGGAACAGGACTGAAACATCTGGCTGCGAGTGCATGGATCACGTCTGCAACCACTCTTAAATGTTTTGCTGGTCAGATAGAACCTTAAGAGTGCTCTAAACCATAGTAGAGCATGCCTTTTGTATGTTGATGAGGAATTTAGCAAACTAACCAACAGCCATCACATTCCTGATATTCTTGAGCTCAGTTCCTCTCCCAGTGCACCTTAAGGTGACCTAAGGAAGGAGATCAAAAACTCTGTCGGTTCTATTTGAGACTTGGATTAAAAAAAAAAGACACTTAAAGCAGGCAAAATCTGGTGCAGAGGAGTTTTTGTGTCCAAAAAAGTAAACGCAACAGTAAACCTGAGCATCTTCTCTGGTTCTCAAAAGTTTTTTTTCATGAGTCAGCAGAAAATGATTGTCCACTCAGGGGTTTTCTGGCCAATTCCTGCCTATTTTAACAGAAAAATAATTGTATAATCTTGTTTTAAAACCTTCATGATGTAATACCTCCATCCACTCTGCAGAGGGTAGGGTATTTCTACTGGTGTCTTGCCTGGTGTATGAGGCCCAGGCCACCCTCTGAAGAGGCTAGCCTGTCCTCTAAAGATATTCTCCCTTGCCTCTGAACTTTCCCAACTATATTCTTAAAAAATATTGACACAGAGGGTGTATATCAAATTATGTTTCAGTCACAGCCTCAATTTTCACCACTACATTTCCCTCCTGTGTGACTATGAAGTCACACCAACCTTCAGTAGTATAACCAGGTATCTCTAGTATGACTTGATGCCCATCAAAATGATAAGTATTACTAGTTTTTCAATCCATCACAGTAGTAAACAAAAAGTCTTAAACTAAAAAATGTGTTTTTTTAATTTTAGATTCTTTAGAGTAGCCACCTTTTGCTTTCACGACAGCTTTGCACATTCTTGGAATTCTCTCAATCAGCTTCATGAGGTATCCTGGTTTGTTTTACACTTTTCTGTTTATTACATAATTTCGTATCTTCATAGTTCAGATGTCTTGAATATTAATGTTTAATTTTAGAAGGTAATGAACAGAAAGAAAAACCATTGAAGGAGAAGGTGTCCAAACTTTTGACTGGTACTTTAAAGTCTAGGTTTCAATCACAGCCTCCTAATTTTTACCACTACACAGCAGTTAAAATGAACACTGAACACAAGGTAAAACGATCTCTTCTCAGTGGTAAAGAAACACAGATTGGAGAGCTCAGTAACTGAATTGTCAAATTGTAGTTCAAAATTCCCAAAGAGGTATTATCTACTTAATCCTGGCTCCAAGACCCCAGATTATGGAGATTAGATGTTGTAATGTATTATGGAAAATAAAAACTATGGTAAATCTGTGTATAACTGCCTCCCAATTCCCAGTTGTACCACAGAATGTCATTCCTCCCTCCTTGGTTCTCCTTCACAGGCCGGTCCACCTTGCAGAAGCGTGTGATGGCCTTGCTAAGGAGGATAGAGCACCCCACACCAGGAAACACTGAGGTAACATTCTGTTGAAATTCTATTGTTTGTTTTTTTTTACTGTTTCTTTAAAGGACACATATTATCAATTTCAGGTTCATACTTGAGGGTACTATGAGGGGGTCCTACTAGAATATAGTTACATGGTGTAATGTTCAAAAAACATTTTTTTCCATATAGTGCATACTTCTCTTTTATCCTCTCGGGGTCAAGGACAGCACACACACAAAAAACTGTTGTGTTTTTGACGTGAGGACATTACTGTCACAAGTTTATCCAAACTAAAGTAAACCTGCTTGGTCTTGACCTGCTTGGTTAACAACAGCTACATTTCGCTGGAGGTGGTCACAATTTCAATTAACCACTCCAGTAAAACACGGGAGAGTACTTCCTCTCTTCCCACATTTGTATTTTTTGAACTGAAAACAGATGTTTTTATATTGTGATATGTAGATTTTTCCTTACCGGAAATGACACAATCCAGTCAACATCAGTAGGTCGTTATCATAGCTATCAGCTTTCTGTGATCTCCGTCCAGCCAGCTGCCTCCTTTGTAGCGATTAGCTATCCTTACCACAGGAGGTTATGAAATATTTGACCTACTTCTCACACAGCCAAGAGTTGGGTCATACTGATCTTCTTCACTGCAAGATACACAAGATGTACCAGTTTGACAAAAATCATATCATGTATCCCCTACCAAACTCCAGGCGATGAAGAGGCTTGTTAACAAAATGTTTGTAAGATGACATCATCGAAACTGTCATCATCAGCTTGGACAGCACCAGTTGTTCTATATCCCAGATTCTGTGTCGACTTCAGGAATATATACTCTGTGACACTGAATGATGCATATCCACTCCCAACAATACTGGAAATCCTGTGGAGTTGGCATAGGGGAGCTCAGAGGGTAAATCTGTTTTGTCTACCTGGATGACATAATCATTTATTGTAAAGATCCCCAATAACATTTCCGATTCCCTCACCCTCTCTCAAAGGCTGAGAAATCGTTTGAGGCTAAGCTGGCTCCTAAATGGCAAGGGCCCTATATAATTGTCCAGCGAAAGGGCCCCGTCAACGATGGAGTTGTGCTGGAGGATTCTCGAGAGGACCCGAAAATGGTTCACATCTCAAGACTAAAAGTCTGCTACCCCTGCAGGAGCAACAATATCAATATCATTGGGAATGATTTGCTGAGGACAGCAACAATGAAGAATTCAAAGGGTTTCCATCCACTGTAACCAAACCCACTGAAACTAACCAGTGACAACAGCAGGGACCAAATCAAAGAAGCGCATATTGAAAATTTTCCAGGAGAGTGATGAAGAAGACTTTCTTGGTTTCATTGATGAATGTCTAATGTCAAGGCCAAACCGCAGGGGGGAGCAGTGTAGCGATCTGCTATCCCTACCATGGGCGGTTATTCAATATTTGACCTACTTTTCACACACCCAGCCAAGTCACACCTCCACTGAGTAGCCAATCCAGGTAGACACCTCCTCTTAAAATGGCACTAAATCCATGGCCGTGCCGTGCAGCAAGGGAGCAGTGAATTTGGCCGTTAGCGCTAGTCGCAGTACTTTAATAAATCGTTTGTGCATGGAAAAGCTAAGGTTGCAGTATGATAGTTACTGAAAGGCTGTGTGTTTTGCTGCCACAGAAGAGATATAAAAGATATATTAGGTAAAAGTGTGCCCTGTTTAAGTATGCAGTATTTTCATTGCTTTTCTCTCACCTCTGTTTTTGAACTATTGTTAATACATAGTTTTTTTTCCTCTTGGTTCCACCTGCAGGCTTGGGAGGACACTTATGCTAAATGGGACCAGGCCACCAAACAGATTCTTAACTTTCCCAAAAACAAGTCAGATGATGGGCAGGTAAGCATGTTACAGAGGGGATCTCTCCTCTGTGGCCCTTTTGATAGATGAATATCTCAGACAGCAGTCTGATTTAGGAATATTGCATATTTGTTCTGTGTCTGAAATATGACACATTGGTAAGATGTGGATGCCATCATATAAGGCAAAAAAATACAACATTTCTTTGATCTGGGACTAAACCGTTTGAGTTGAGCACAAAATCTGTGATTGTGCCTGTCAGAGTTGATTTAAGCAGTTCAAAGACTGAGCTGTGCCAAATGTTACCACAATTTTAAGAAAAGGTTTTTTATGACTAGCAATTTTTATTTAGAATCATTTAGAAGTTTAGAATCAACATATACAATATGTTAATAAACATACAAACTTTCAACATCCAAACACCCACCACCCACCCACCCCTACCCCAGAAGGGTCATCTCAACCTATCATGGAAAACAGTACAGATAATGAATCAGTTGACTGGGTGATAGAACAAGGGAAAATACTGAAGCAAAATATAATAAAAGGAAATAAAATAAAGAAAATGAAATAAATAAATTAAATCAATAAATTTAAACAAAACACACTGTGAGATCTGGATATAGTCGAGGTACATACCCCACTTCAGACAATATTTTTCGGTTCTGTCCAACATCCTATATGACATTCTTTCATAAGCCGCAGTTCTACCCAATTCAGTCGCCCAGTCCTGAAGCGAAGGTTCTCCAGGTTTCTTCCAATTCCTGAGGATGATCTGTCGACCAATCATGAAAGCAGTCTGTGTCCAATATTTCAGTGACTGTGGAAAACCAGACAGCACTGTACAGTCCCCTAAAATCTAAAGTTTTGGACAGAGCACTAATTGCCTTTTGATAACATTGACAACGTAACTGTGAATCTTCCTCCAATACTGACTGATCTTGGGGCATGACCATAACACATGTACCAGTGTACCTTCCTCCCCACCACACTTCCAGCAGGTAGCTGCGTCCCTCAGACCAAGTCTAAAAAGTCTGCTCGGCGTCCAGTAGAATCGATTTAGTATTTCAAATTGAATGAGCTCTTACCCTCAGGTCTCTTCAGGTGTCATCATTTGGGAGTTGCTGCATATCTTAGCCCAGTTCTGTTCATTGATAGAGGCCCCCATATCTCTCTCCCAGGCCAATCTAAGTGCTGAGATACCTCCATCTCCTCCATATTCCATTAACATCTTATAATATTTAGCCGTTTCATGACCCTCTCCCAGTACCTTAAGGACTCTTTTCAATTCCCCTGCCGACCTTGGTGAGAGTGACCCAAAAGTCTGTTGCAATAAATGGCGAAGTTGTAGATACCTCCAGAATTGGGAATTAGGTAAGTCATATTTACGTTTTAGATCATCAAATGAATGAATTGAGTTACCGCTATACAGATTTTCTAATGCAAAAATTCCTTTGTTTACCCACTCCTTCCAGAGGAATGTTTTTCTATTAATTCTCAATTTAGGATTCAGCCAGATGCTGGAGGATTCATTTAAATAAGGATCAAACCCTATTAGACCTGAGACCTTCTTCCATATACTTTGAAGATGAGATACAACTGGGTGAGACCTTAACAGTTTAGTGGACAAACAGTGAAGCATTGGGAGAGGAGCCGATACAGATTGCTCTATATTGAACCATGGGGGGGCCCTCTGCGGGGGCAATGCCCAGTGCGCCAGATGCCTCAGACTAAATGCATAATAATAATATAACAAATTTGGGAACCCTAGACCCCCACTATTGACTGGTCTCTGTAATTTTCTCATGTTCATACGTGGTCTCTTTCCATTCCAGAGAAATTCCTTATGTTATTTAATCTTTTAAAGTAACTGCCTGGGATTTCCAAAGGGAGAGACTGAAGCAAATAGTTGATCCTGGGGATACAGTTCATTTTGACAATGTTAACTTTACCCCATAGAGATAAATATAGTGATGACCAGCGTTTTACATCAATACCTAACTTCTCTATGAGAGGGTCAAAGTTCACTTTAATAATATCCTCCAATAAAGGGGGAAAGAGAATACCAAGGTATCTCATCCCCTGTTTGGGCCATCTGAATCTGCCTGCCTGGAAGAGTGCAGTGGGGCAAAATTTTGTTAAGGGCAATTTTGTTTATCCCAGTTTACCTTATATCCTGAGAACTTCGAAAGGATGTTAATTGTATTTAACAATGATGGCATTGAAATCACAGGGTCCGACACCAGCAACAGAATATCGTCCGCGTACATCAGCAACTTGTAGACAGAGCCCTCGTATACCACTCCTGGAAAGTTACCATCCCCCCTAATCGCTGCTGCTAAGGGTTCTATTACCAAACAGAATAACAGAGGGCTGAGAGGGGATCCCTGACGCGTGCCTCTCCCTAACTCAAAGTATGACGATATGTACCCATTGCTTTGTACTGCTGCTTCTGGTCGATTATATAATAAACGCACCCACTTCATAAAAGTTTCTCCAAAGCCATATATTTCTAGTATCCTAAATAAATATCCCCATTCTACCCTATCAAATGCTTTTTCAGCATCAAGTGAAACAGCAGCAATTGGCAAATTGGAATTTGAGAGTGCCCACATAATATTGATAAGCTTCCTTATATTATCTGCCGAACTACGTTTGCGAATGAAACCCACCTGATCTTCATGTACTAAAGAAGTCATGACTTTCTCTAGCCTATTAGCTAAAACCTTGGACAAGATCTTGGTATCCATTGGGATAAGGGAGATTGGACGATAATTTTTACAGTCTTTATCTTTTTTAAGAATGAGCGTAATTAAAGCTTTTGATAAGGTATCTGGTAACTGTCCCCTTTCAAATGCCTCATTGTACATACTCAGGAGTAGGGATGTCAGCTCAGAGGCGTAACATTTTAAAAAATTCGACTGTGAAGCCGTCCGGCCCTGGGGCTTCCCCACATGGTAGCTCTTTAATCACCTGAATAATTTCTTCCTTGGTTATTGGGCGATCAAGGTCAGTTTTTTGTGATTCTGACAGCTTGGGGAGATCCAATCCCTGCAAAAATGTCTCCATACTTTCCACATTATGTTTGTGATCAGCTGTATACAATTTTATATAAAACTCTCTAAACATACTATTGATGTCCACAGATTTGACATTAAGTTCACCTTCCTCTGTTCTGATGGCTGAGATAATTGATGATAGCTTTGCCAGCAATTTACCAGCCTTATCCCCAGATTCATAGTATTTTTGTCTCATTCTGAAGAGCGAGAATTCAACTTTCTGTGACAGGATGCTATTAAACTCATATTTGAGCTGTGTTAGAACCCTAAGATCATCACCATTAAAAAAAAATTTTTGAGCTGGTCTCAACCCTTTTAATTCTGTCTTCAATTTCAATCTGTTTTGCAATATTCCTTTTTTTCTTATGAGAAGCATACTGAATTACAAAGCCTCTCAACACCACTTTCACAGCTTCCCAGGCCGTCCCCGCAGGGGGCGCTGTGGGCACATTCATCTCAATGTACATCTTAATTTGACCTCTTAATGCCTCTTTAAACGCAGAATCTTGTAATAGAGATGAATTTAATCTCTACCTTGGCATCCGAGTCCTATCACTGAAAGGCAAAACCTCCAAGCTAACTAATGCATGGTCCGAAACTAAAATACTGCCAATAGAACATGACTGACTGTAAAAGATCTTTGGAAATAAGAAAAAAATCTATCCGAGAAAAAGTTGTGTGTGGAGCTGAGAAAAAGGTGTTGTCCCTTCCTTTGGGATTCAAAATCCTCCACACATCTACCAAGCCTAGAGACTCAGCCATGCGTCTCACTACCAGGGTGGCTTTGGGCATCCTAGTTAATATAGTACTACTGCGATCCAGTGTAGGATCCAATATTAAATTAAAATCCCCACCAATGATAGCCTTATAATTACCAGCCTGTTGCATTTTTGCCTCTAAGTCTATGAAAAATTGTGGCTCATCTCCATTTGGAGCGTAAATGTTTGTTAGAATAATTATGTGACCTTGTATCTCTGACACTATTATAAGGACCCTTCCCAAAAAAACTCCACGGCTTTGGCTGGATCCTACACTGTAATAGACATGGCTCACCCAATCTCTACGTAACTTCTCAGCTTCTACAGCAGAAAGGTGTGTCTCCTGTAAAAACACCACATCCAATTGTCTTGACTTCAAAACAGCAAATATTTTCTTCTTTTTAATTGGATGACCCAGGCCCTTCACATTCCAAGTGGCGACGCGCAAATTGTCAAATTTAGCAGCCATTAACAACTTGAAGATATGGACCTCTGAGATGCAGCCACCCTTCGACTATTAGCTTATAATGGTGAACTTTAGACCCTTCTAAACCAGAAACTCTCCCTACCCAGAGACAGCGCCTAACACAGAACTCTGCACTGCTCCGTTTAACAGGACAAAACTGTTGGTCCATGACTGTCGGTTGATAAGTGACTTACCCCACACAAATCCCCAGCATCATTATCAGTTGTTTTTAAATCAAATATTATGAGGAGGGCACTGCAAATAAAATAAGGGGGAATAACAACTGGTCAACAGTTACACAAGTCTTTTAGTTTGTCCGTTTCCCCCTTTTTTAAATAGAGAAAAGAGAGAAGAGGGAAAAAAATTTTAAAGAAGTAAATAAAACTCTGGTTGAAGTAGTCACCTCCTCCACATGTCGTGTCTCATACATAAATAACAAGCTCAGCAACTTTGGCCCTGATCCTATCCAGGTGACGGGTTACACCGCAACCCCCTGAATATATTCCATAGCCTTCTTCGGATCCTCAAAACGCTTCTGACCTCCGTTGCAGTCCACTCTCAGAATAGCAGGGTACAGGAGAGCAAACTTCACATTGCGCTCCCTCAAAGCCTTCTTGCACTCCCTGAATTTGAATCTGGATATTTTTTGCAATGCAGCAAAGATGTTAGCAATATCCTGTCCCACCTGTGTAGCCTCGGAGCCCTCCGAACCGTTGCCGTCGCCATCATGATGTGGGTTTTAAGACCTCAAATGCTTCTTAATGTCCCCGCTTTTTAGAAAATATCTGGTGATGCTAGTCGGAGCTTCGGTCCAGGCGGCCATCTTCACCAGTCGCGTCACGTGACCAAGGTGGAACTTTATTAATCCCTACATCTTTTGGTAGAGATTGCTCAAAAATTACAATAACATAAAAATCAAAGCAATAGAATAATAAATACAACACGTATAAGGAGAAAATGCTAACACCAGATCCTAATAGAATAACAATAAAAGTATGACAAATTTAGTGAAATAAGTAAACTATAAGAGAAAAGCACTATTGCTCATTGTATTGAAAAGTAATATTGGCAAAAATATTCCACATGATAATGAAAACAGTGATATTCAAACATGCTGAAAAACCAAAAACTGAGGGAGCTTGTTGTCCTGGCACCTTGGAAACACATTTTAGACTACAAAACAACATTATCCAATGGGAGTGCAGGGGAAACACACACATACACACAGAATGATATTATTAATGGAATAGGAGTCAAAAAGAGATGGGGTGATGTAATAACATGCACCAAGGTCTACAAAATATACACAAACCATCCCAGCTGATGTAGATGGTGAGTGGTGGAGAGGTAGACACAGAGAAGGAGGCTCAGCAGCGCTGAGCTCAGCAGGTGGAAGTGAAAGAGGGTGTTGATACTGTACTGTAATGTCTCAGTACAGCACTGAGGTAAATGCACAAAAGCATTCCATTAGAGTTCAGATATAAACTGTAGTGAAGTTCAAAAATAAGTCTCCACTACTATTTTTTTTTAAATATCAGACTGAGGACGTTTCATATGTTTTTGTTTTTTTGTCTTCTTATTTTCTTGGAATCGTTTTTTAGACTTATGTGGACTGTATCAATCAATCAATCTTTATTTATATAGCGCCAATTCACAACAGCGTTATCTCAAGACGCTTTACATAAAGAGCAGGTCTAGACCAAACTCTTTTAATTAAGAGAGAAAGAGACCCAACGATTCAGGAATTCAAAATTAAGGATTCAAGAATTCCCACATGAGCAGCATCAGATATTATATTAGATATAACAGTGGCAAGGAAAAACTCCCCTTTTAACAGAAAGAAACCTCGAACAGAGAGAGAGAGAGAGAGAGAGAGAGAGCAACCAATGTACTAACAGTGACTGTACAACAATAGGAGTGCAGGATTAGCAGTATGGTATTATTGAAAAATGTGACGAGTAGCCGACGATCTGCAGCAGTGATTCATGAAGCCAGAGAACCACAGCAGAGAACCACAGCCAGAACCAGGATCCACAGGAACCTGAGAGATGAGAAAAGCACAGAAAGGCACCGGGGAAGATAGCAAGTTAGTGGCAGACATTAAGCGGACATGAGACATAATGATGGAAAGGAAGAGGAGGATAGAGAATAGAGAGGACCCCAGTGCACCATAGGAGTCTCCCAGCAGTCTAAGTCTATAGCAGCATAACTACGGGCTGGTCCAAGGCCTGATCCAGCCCTTAAGTATATGCCTTGTCAAACAGGAAGGTTTTAAGTCTACTCTTGAATGTAGAGAGGGTGTCTGCCCCCCGAACCCAAACTGGAAGGAGATTCCACAGGAGAGGAGCCTGATAGCTGAAAGCTCTGCCTCCAGCACTACTTTTGGAGACTTTGGGAACCACCAGAAAGCCTGCAGTCTGGGAGCACAGTGCTCTAGAGGGGTAGTATGGTACTATGAGTTCTTTAATTCAATTCAATTCAATTCAATTTTATTTGTATAGCCCAATATCACAACAGAGTGTCTCATAGTGCTTTACAAAGTTCACTGAAATGAACAAGTGTAAGCGAACAAACAATCTAATAAAGAGTCCAGCAGTCGATGAGGCCAATGGATCAGTCCGGTGGATCAGTCCGAGGCATCACCTGCCCTTTATGACCCTCCTTCTTTAAGGTATGATGGAGCCTGGCCCTTAAGAACCTTGTAGCTGAGGAGAAGGATTTTAAACTCTATTCTAGATTTTACTGGAAGCCAATGAAGAGAAGCCAGTACAGGAGAAATATGGTCTCTTCTCCTGGTTCTCGTCAGTACACGAGCAGCAGTGTTCTGGACCAACTGGAGAGTCTTTAACGACTTATTGGGGCAGCCTGATAATAACGAGTTACAATAGTCCAACCTAGAAGTGACAAATGCATGGACTAATTTTTCTGCATCATCTATGGATATAATGGGCCTGATTTTAGCAATATTACGTAGATGGAAAAAGGCAGTTCTAGAAATCTGTTTAATGTGGGAGTTAAAGGACAGATCTTGATCAAATAAGACTCCCAGATTCCTCACGGTGGAGCTGGAGGCCAAAGTAATGCCATCCAGGGTATATGTGTTATTAGAAAAGTTGTCTCTGAGGTGTTTGGGGCCAAGCATAATAACATTTTATCTGAGTTTAGCAGCAGAAAGTTGCTGCTCATCCAGGACTTTATGTCCTTAAGGCAGTCTTGAAGTTTACTCAACTGATTGGATTCATCTGGCTTTATTGATAAATATAATTGTGTATCATCTGCATAACAGTGAAAATTAATGGAGTACTTCCTGATAATATTACCCAGAGGAAGCATATATAAGATAAAGAGTATTGGTCCAAGCACTGAACCTTGTGGAACTCCATGTCTAACCTTAGTGTGGACACAGGACTCATTGTTAATATGTACAAACTGAACTGTATGAAACTATCCTGCAGTCTTTTGTTTGATACATACTCCACATGTCTGAGGAATAATGTATCACATTTACAACCTGCCCCACAGTGAACTTTTCACATGATTGTCTTTCTTAATGTCGCAATGATGTAATCAGTCAGAAACTTTCAAAGCCTTGACCTGCATGACTTAAATGTACACTTTTTAGGCCTTTTGAATCGGAAGCACAGAATGTATTTAGATGCTTTAGATATGTTTAAACCAACTGCTAGCTCATTCACTTCTTACCACATGCTCAGACAGAAAGTCTACATTGGTGTGAATGTCCATTAAATTAATTACTTACCTGAACTCTCAAACCTTTTAACTTGAATAGTTTTCCTCTGACTTTGTCAGCTAGATTCTAGCCAGTCTTACAGAGTATTAATAAGAGTAGTAATAATTCAGAATCAGGACTTCCGGTGTCATGGCGTAGGGGAAAGGACAAGCTCGGTGCCAGCTCTCCAAGTTTTGACAGATTCGCCACTAAAAACTCGAAATTTGACGACTTTTTTGATTGTTAAGACACATTTGGTGGCGAAAGAAAGAGAGGAAGCATATAAGGCTCGAAAATGTCTAAAACGCGGGGTAAGAACACTTCGTCATCAAAAACTAGCATAGCAGTGGAACAGGCTAATGCTAACCTTAGCAAACCCAATACGAGCGCAAACGACCTGCTCGCAGCTATCGAATCTCTCAAAACCGAGATGAAACAGGACAATGACAAAGTGAGAAGGGATATCTCCTCCCTACAGCAGGAGCTGAGCGGCAAACTGGATAATATAGCTGAGGACATGAGAGGCCTCACAAACAGAATGGATGAAGCGGAGACCCGGGTGGAGCATGTTGAAGACATGACATTGGAACTGACTCACGCGCTGATAGACTGTTTGAAGCAACAGAGGGTCATACGAAACCAATACACTAATCTGGAGGCTAGATCCCGAAGAAATAATATAAGGATCTTTGGCGTTGACGAACGAGAAAACCCCAAATCAATGGAGCAATATATAGCAGATTTTCTTTGCCGGGAGCTGACCTTACCAGAGGATCTGGATCTTCATGTGCAGCGTGCCCACTGGATTCCCACCGTCAAATCATCTGATACAGGCACACCACCGAGACCGATCATAGTCAATTTCCAGGAGTTCACAACTAAAGAGATGGTCCTCAAAGAAGCTTGGAAAAAAGCTCCGATCCAGTCTCGCGGCAAAAACATCTATTTTGACCACGATTATGCGACGGAGGTTGCCCAAAAACGCAAGCAGTACCAAAAGATTAAAAAAGCGCTGAAGGAGAGAAGCATACACTTTCAAACGCCCTACACAAATATCCGGATTCACTGGGAGGACGGATCTCGCGTGTACAAGACCGCGCACGAAGCCGGCCTTGAGCTCCGTAAGCGGGGACTCCAGGTGGAAGTGCCAGCAGCGAATACCGAAGACGAAGCGGAGGTGAGGCTGCAGTGGTTGCTGGGATGGCAGCGAGAAGAGGGAGCAGCACACGGCGCTAAGAGCAAAAGAGAGACTGAGGGAATTCCAAAGATCCGGCGAAATATGATTCCTACAACAGACATCTTCAGTATAGGAATTCACACTCATATGGCTTCCTCAATTTACCGATTCGGAGGGGTGGCACCAGAAGAAGGAAGAGTAACGTTGGACATTAGGGATGGAGGCTTCTTCTAATCCTTCTAAACCTGAAGTAGGGCCCTCCTCAAACGGGGGACACTACCCTAGACCTGCCAACGGGGTCAAGGTGGGACAGACATTTATCCCATTGTGTGGGAGTCATAACTCCATATATGTAAAACAAAAGTGGGAAGCTGAATTACAACTTAAACTGTCAGAGGATGACTGGCATTCTGTTTGCCTTTTACAGCACGTTTCAACTAGCTCCAGACAGTGGAGGGAATACGGCTGGAAAAACATAATTAGATATTTTGTTACACCACATATCAAAAGTAAGCAGCTCAAAATTTTACAACCGTGCTGGAGACTATGTGGTCATATGGATGCCAGTCATTCTCATATATTCTGGACCTGTTCAAATGTAAGACCTTTTTGGGAGAATATTGCAAAAGTAATTGAGGAAATATTTTGCTACAAAATATCAAACGATCCAGGGACTATGTATTTTGGACTGCCAGCAAAAGAGGAGGTACGTATGGAGGATGCCTACCTCTACAGAGTGATCTTGTTGGCCTGTAAGAAAACTATTACAAGAAACTGGATGAAGAGTGACATTTTAACTGTAACACAGTGGAGAGAAATTATGAACGAAATCTATGTGATGGAAAGGATGACTCATTATTTAAGACTGACTATGGGCAAATTTGAGAAAAGATGGGAAAAATGGTCACACTATATAACTCAGGCATCTCCAACCAGTACTTTTTAAGCTCTTTCTTGGTGGGTTGCCAAAAGCCTTCTCTGAATGCACATTCGCTTGATTTGTCTCATTTTTATACAGTCTGCAAACATTAACATAAACTCAGTAATATAGAAGAACAGATCTTTTGTAACTTTCTACAAATTGGCTGAAAATATCTATCTGCAGGTAAACGCATCCTTGATCACACAGCTACACAGGAGTTTTTAAGATGAGGGTAGCTCATTGACGCTCTTGCTGTGTAAAAGTAGCTCAAAGCTTGAAAAAGGTTGGAGACCCCTGACTCACTGAATTTGTAAGGTTTCTATTCTGACAGTAGCACCCCACTACATTTGTTATCTTTTTGTTTTTTGTCGGTTCTTTTTGTCTGTAAGAGTTTTAAAAAAAATAATAATAATAATTCTGAATCAGAATTACTTAAATATAAAATATATATATTTATGTATATATATATGTATATATGTATGTGTATATATATGTATATATGTGTGTATATATATATATATATATATATATATATATATATATATATATATATATATATATATATATATATATATATATATATATATATATGTATATGTATGTATATATGTATGTGTGTGTATATATATATATATATGTGTGTGTGTGTGTATATATATATATGTGTGTGTATATATATATGTGTGTGTGTATATATGTGTGTATATATGTATATATATATATATGTGTGTGTGTGTATATGTATATATATGTATATATGTCACTGAAGATGGGGGTGAGGGGGTGGGGATAGAGGTGAGAGAGTGGCCTTCCCTTGAAGATGAGAGGCTGTAAGGAGGGTGAGAGAGTGGAGTAGGTGTTGTTGGGGGCAGAACAATCGAGGTGTTGATGTTAGTGTCTATAGGGAGTGCAGGGGCCTGGGCATCAAATCTGTTGAACAGATTAAGTTCATTGGCCCATTCCACACTGCCTTCAACTCTCTGTTGTTATTTTGCTGGAGTTTCCGCTCCAACTTCTTCCTATATTCCTCCTTAGCCTCTCTGATCTTGTACTTCAGGTGTCTCTGTGTGATTCTCATCTCTTCCTTGTTGCCAGCCCTGAAAGCCCTCTTCTTATCATTCAGGAGGGCCTTGATGTCCTTTGTTACCCACGGCTTGTTGTTTGGGTAACAGTGAACAGTCTCTACTGGAACAATGGAGTCTACACAGAAGTTGATATAGTCAGTGATGCACTCTGTGCCATTTGGCTCACAGAGTGCCTGCCAGTCTGTGACCTCAAAACATCCCTGCAGTTTCACATACACCTCTTCCGACCATCTCCTCACTGTCTTTACGGTCACAGGCTGTCTTTTAACCAGAGGCAAATAAGTGGGACTGAGGTGTATGAGATTGTGGTCAGACCTGCCCAGAGGGGGGTGGGGAGAGGAGCTGTATGCATCCTTCACGTTAGCATACATTAAGTCCAGGATCCTCTCTTCTCTGGTGAAACAGTTCACGTACTGTGTGAAGTTGGGCAGTGCTTTTGACATGGTGACATGGTTGAAGTCACCCGAGATAGCAATGAATGCACTCAAGTGTAGAGTCTGTACCCGGGCTACGGCGGAGTGGATGACGTCACACGCGAAGTCAGGTTGGCAGCAGGAGGAATGTAAACAGTCACCATGACAACATTTGAAAACTCCCGTGGCAGATAATATGGACGAAGACCAACAGCAAACAGTTCAATGTCCGGGCTGCAGATGCGCTCCTTGATAGTAATATGAGCAGGATTGCACCACCTGTTGTTCACCAAAACGGCAAGTCCCCCTCCTTTCCGTTTACAGCTCCTGGTGCTGTCCCTGTCGGCCCGAACAGTTTGGAAGCCGTCAATGGAAAAATTGTCGTCAGGGTTGTCCTGATGCAGCCATGTCTCCGTAAAGCACATTAGACTACACTCCCAGTACTCCATCTGACTCCTGGCTAACGCTGTTAGCTCCTCCATCTTGTTTACCAGCGATCTCACGTTGCCCATAGTAACGATGGGGAGACAGGGTTTATATTTCTTTTCCTCCATACGCCTCCGTTGACTCCCTCTGGTTTCTCTCCTCCGCTGGTTCTTCTTTCCTCTGCAACCTCGGTGTGTTTTCCTCCACAATTCTTCTGGAATTTGTGAAGATCTTGTGGTCAGGATGCCAGCAGGTTTCAGAGCGATCAGCTGATCACTCGTGTAGACAAAACGGCTACCAACGGCCATACTTTTACTGCACCCGGCAGAGTTAAAGTAGTTCTTTCACAGCATAAAGATGACAAGATCACTCTCCAACCAGCATGTATTGGAGAGAGAACATAAAAATATTACCAACAAAAAGTAAAACAAATAATTTAAAAATATAGTTAAAAGTAAGAAAAAATAAGAAAACTAGCAGGAGCAATCGTAACAGGCAGCATATACTCAGCACATGCGCACTAGAACTCTAGAATTCTACACTGTCTTCCTGTGTTGTGAACTATTTTCTGTAGAAAGTAGCTAAAACCTGCTCATAAGGCCATTATTAGTTTTTTTTAACTGATTTCATCAGTAGTTATTATTAGTCATGCTGCTATGACCTCATAATTGAGTCCTGTAATTTGACAAACTTTGTAGACTGTTTTTACAGACTGTGGAACTGAAGTGTCTTGATAAGAGAGCATGAAGAATGAAGTTACAGTGGGGCAAAAAAGTATTTAGTCAGCCACCAATTGTGCAAGTTCTCCCACTTAAAAAGATGAGAGAGGCCTGTAATTTTCATCATAGGTACACTTCAACTATGAGAGACAGAATGGGGGGAAAGAATCCAGGAAATCACATTGTACGGTTTTTAATGAATTAATTGGTAAATTCCTCAGTAAAATAAGTATTTGGTCACCTACAAACAAGCAAGATTTCTGGCTCTCACAGACCTGTAACTTCTTCTTTAAGAGGCTCCTCTGTCCTCCACTCGTTACCTGTATTAATGGCACTTGTTTGAACTCGTTATCAGTATAAAAGACACCTGTCCACAACCTCAAACAGTCACACTCCAAACTCCACTATGGCCAAGACCAAAGAGCTGTCAAAGGACACCAGAAACAAAATTGTAGACCTGCACCAGGCTGGGAAGACTGAATCTGCAATAGGTAAGCAGCTTGGTGTGAAGAAATCAACTGTGGGAGCAATTATTAGAAAATGGAAGACACACAAGACCACTGATAATTTCCCTCGATCTGGGGCTCCACGCAAGATCTCACCCTGTGGTGTCAAAATGATGACAAGAACGGTGAGCAAAAATCCCAGTACCATCAGACCAAAGTAACAAAGGCTACCATCAGTAACACACTACGCCGCCAGGGACTCAAATCCTGCAGTGCCAGACGTGTCCCCCTGCTTAAACCAGTACATGTCCAGGCCCGCCTGTAGTTTGCTAGAGAGCATTTGGATGATCCAGAAGAGGATTGGGAGAATGTCATATGGTCAGATGAAACCAAAATAGAACTTTTTGGTAAAAACTCAACTTGTCGTGTTTGGAGGAGAAAGAATGCTGAGTTGCATCCAAAGAACACCATACCTACTGTGAAGCATGGGGGTGGAAACATCATGCTTTGGGGCTGTTTTTCTGCAAAGGGACCAGGACGACTGATCCGTGTAAAGGAAAGAATGAATGGGGCCATGTATCGTGAGGTTTTGAGTGAAAACCTCCTTCCATCAGCAAGGGCATTGAAGATGAAACGTGGCTGGGTCTTTCAGCATGACAATGATCCCAAACACACCGCCCGGGCAACGAAGGAGTGGCTTCGTAAGAAGCATTTCAAGGTCCTGGAGTGGCCTAGCCAGTCTCCAGATCTCAACCCCATAGAAAATCTTTGGAGGGAGTTGAAAGTCCGTGTTGCCCAGCGACAGCCCCAAAACATCACTGCTCTAGAGGAGATCTGCATGGAGGAATGGGCCAAAATACGGTTATAGGTTATGTGTGAAAACCTTGTGAAGACTTACAGAAAATATTTTACCTCTGTCATTGCCAACAAAGGGTATATAACAAAGTATTGAGATGAACTTTTGTTATTGACCAAATACTTATTTTCCACCATAATTTGCAAATAAATTCTTTAAAAATCAGATTTTTTATGGATTTTGGATTTTTTTTTCTCATTTTGTCTCTCATAGTTGAGGTATATCTATGATGAAAGTGGGAGAACTTGCACAATTGGTGGCTGACTAAATACTTTTTTGCCCCACTGTAAATAGTCAGTTGAATGAAACAGAAGGAAAATGGTGGAGGAGGAGGAGTTCATAGGCAAACAATGTGGATCAGGGATTGAAGAAGAATTATTTTATTTATGCATTTATTTGGTTCTGTACAGTTTTCATATAGTGGGGCAAAAAAGTATTTAGTCAGTCAAGTTCTCCCACTTAAAAAGATGAGAGAGGTCTGTAATTTTCATCATAGGTACACTTCAACTATGAGACAAAATGAGAAAAAAAAAATCCAGGAAATCACATTGTCTGATTTTTAAAGAATTTATTTGCAAATTATGGTGGAAAATAAGTATTTGGCCAATAACAAAAGTTAATCTCAATACTTTGTTATATACCCTTTGTTGGCAATGACAGAGGTCAAACGTCTTCTGTAAGTCTTCACAAGGTTTTCACACACTGTTGCTGGTATTTTGGCCTGTTCCTTCATGCAGATCTCCTCTAGAGCAGTGATGTTTTGGGGCTGTCGCTGAGCAACATGGACTTTCAACTCCCTCCAAAGATTTTCTATGGGGTTGAGATCTGGAGACTGGCTAGGCCACTCCAGGACCTTGAAATGCTTCTTACGAAGCCACTCCTTCATTGCCCGGGCGGTGTGTTTGGGATCATTGTCATGCTAAAAGACCCAGCCACATTTCATCTTCAATGCCCTTGCTGATGGAAGGAGGTTTTCACTCAAAACCTCACGATACATGGCCCCATTCATTCTTTCCTTTACACGGATCAGTCGTCCTGGTCCCTTTGCAGATAAACAGCCCCAAAGCATGATGTTACCACCCCCATGCTTCACAGTAGGTATGGTGTTCTTTGGATGCAACTGTATCTGCATTCTTTCTCCTCCAAACACGACAAGTTGAGTTTTTACCAAAAAGTTCTATTTTGGTTTCATCTGATCATATGACATTCTCCCAATCCTCTTCTGGATCATCCATGCTCTCTAGCAAACTTCAGACGGGCCTGGACATGTACTGGCTTAAGCAGGGGGACACGTCTGGCACTGCAGGATTTGAGTCCCTGGCGGCGTAGTGTATTACTGATGGTAGCCTTTGTTACTTTGGTCCCAGCTCTCTGCAGGTCATTCACTAGGCCCCCCCGTGTGGTTCTGGGATTTTTGCTCACCGTTCTTGTCATCATTTTGACCCCACGGGGTGAGATCTTGCGTGGAGCCCCAGATCGAGGGAGATTAACAGTGGTCTTGTATGTCTTCCATTTTCTAATAATTGCTCCCACAGTTGATTTCTTCACACCAAGCTGCTTACCTATTGCAGATTCAGTCTTCCCAGCCTGGTGCAGGTCTACAATTTTGTTTCTGGTGTCCTTTGACAGCTCTTTGGTCTTGGCCATAGTGGAGTTTGGAGTGTGACTGTTTGAGGTTGTGGACAGGTGTCTTTTATACTGATAACGAGTTCAAACAGGTGCCATTAATACAGGTAACGAGTGGAGGACAGAGGAGCCTCTTAAAGAAGTAGTTACAGGTCTGTGAGAGCCAGAAATCTTGCTTGTTTGTAGGTGACCAAATACTTATTTTACTGAGGAATTTACCAATTAATTCATTAAAAATCCTACAATGTGATTTCTTGGATTCTTTCCCCCCATTCTGTCTCTCATAGTTGAAGTGTACCTATGATGAAAATTACAGGCCTCTCTCATCTTTTTAAGTGGGAGAACTTGCACAATTGGTGGCTGACTAAATACTTTTTTGCCCCACTGTATACACACAGGCCTGAAGTACAGACATCAACACATAGGATATGCAAATGTGGGGAGTGATGTTAGAGAGAAGGGTGCTGCTTTTAGCCACTTTGCCACATAGAGGCAGTTGGGGGTGCAACGCCTTGCTCTAGACACTTTTTTGAACTGGCCACCCCCAGGTTTAATGCCAAGTCCCTATGGACTTAACTTCTTGTTACTAGGTTTACACTTTGATAGCTCATTGACATTTTCATGCTGCTGCTCTTGTTCACTCAGTGAAGACAGCTGCATCCACGGTGAGAGGGACAATGCACATTCATACAGGAATATTGACTCGTTAGCCAGGCTCTTTTTGGAAATAATGTTCTTAAAAGACACCAAATTTTGCAATTGCTAAGTTAACAACAGTTTACTACTGATTACTTTCAATACCTTTGATTATTGTTGTGTATATTGTTTTTATTGTTCTTGTGTGAGCTTCGGGTGTGATTAAATGTGTGAATCTATGCATTGTGGACAATGTTGAATAATACATGTACAGATGTAGTCTATCTGGATTTGTGCTCCTTTCAGTGTCTCTGTGTCCCCCAACAGCAGGAGTGGATCAACATGACGGGCTTCTTGTGTGCTCTGGGCGGTGTATGTCTCCAGCAGCGCAGCACCCCTGGCCCAGCCACCTACAGCCCACCAATGGGCCCCATAAATGAGCGCAAACACTCCATGATCTCAATGGGCCCATGCGATGGGTCCAGCCCCCTGGCCTCTGCCTCCTCCTGCTCCTCGTCAGCTTCCAGCGAGACACCTGTCAGCCGCTTCCTAGACCGGCTGCTGGCTCTGCTGGTGTGTGGCCACGACAGGGTAGGCCTCCACGTTCGAACCAACGTGAAAGACCTCCTGGGATTAGAGCTCAGCCCTGCCCTCTACCCCATGCTCTTCAACAAGCTGAGGAACAGCATTGGCAAGTTCTTTGACACACAAGGACCGGTGAGTGGAGCTTTGGGAGTTCTTGTAATAATGTAGGAATTCTTCAAACTTGGCTTGTAAGTGGGTGTAAGTACACTGAGAACAACTTAAAACCATAGTCGAATTCTTTGTATGTGTTCACATACTTGGCCAATAAACCTGATTCTGTACTGGATTAGTATTAAAAATTGGTATAGATGAGTGAACCCCATCCCATATCCATCTGTCCTGTTAAAATCGTCATTCACGTATAAATGCCCTCAGTAGAGTGCAGATCTCTACCAGGTGATCTCTGCTATATTTATCCATAACCTAACCTAACCTGACCTAAACCAATAACCACTGTAAGCTTTACAAGATGTTTGTTTAACTTTTTTTTAAAAATCCCCTATTTCGCTTGTAATTATAGACTTGTATGCACCAGGTGTCTTAAACTTGTTGTAATACTGTTTCAATAAATTTGTTTAAAAAAAAAAACTCCCATTCAAGATGGTAGCAAATAGAATTTGGATTGACTCCTGTCAAGTTGGGCACAGAGTAAACCTGCAGTTGCTCCGATTTGAAATGAGAGCATACTTTTCTATGAAGGTTGAGACTTGGCAAAGGTAAAAATGTGGTCTGCAATGGATAAGGTACAGCTTGTTTTTAGCCAGAAATGCCCTTTGATCTGCAATGTCAAACCGAAGCAATTATTGAACACTTGCTGCCACTACCAGCCGGTTAAAAGGTGTGAGCAGTCAGCAGTCAATGAAATAGATTTTTCAAACAGCGTGAATCACAACAACCACGAGAGATTGTTCAGCATATAGACATAAATGTGCACAAAAATATTCGGCTGATCAGTATTCTTAGAGATTAGCTGCAGACAGACAGACAGATGCACACAAACACACACTTGTGATAAATTCTTCAGCCTCTAAAATGAAAGAGTGTTAGTGCTGCTTCTGTTTAAACAAAACCCCTCCCTCACACAAACTTAGTCTGGGATGGTGGGCACAGGGCATAATGAATGTTTTTTACTGGCCTTTGGCTTATGGGTCACAAGTGACTTCTATTCCACACCAGTTTGGTTTGTTATGTAATAGTCAGTTGAGCTTCTAGCCTTCTGGATTTCAGCAATATTTTTGTTGTGTTTAGTATTTTTGGGGTGCAATGTTTTAAGATGTATGTTGTACCTCAGTCATGTTTCAGTCTTAAAGGTGGTCCTCCTGTTTCCAGGTACCTATCAATGATACTAACACTCAATTTGTGGAGCAGACCATAGCCATCATGAAGAACCTGTTAGATAACCACACAGAGGGCAGCTCTGAACACCTGGGACAGGCCAGTATCGAGACCATGATGCTCAACCTGGTCAGGTCAGTACTCCCTGCTGCCCAGATACTACTCTTCCTTTAGACCAGCCTGAATGGAGTTTGCTCTGCTCAGAAACAAGCCTGGATACCACTACAATTTGTATCCAGTTTTCATTACATCTTTGAGCTAATATTAAGTAGGCATAAGGACTGCAACAAAACAAACAAACAAAGTTGAATGAAGTTGAATTTGGTGGCACCCAGTGGTGAGTGGTGGGATTGCAGATCCTAGACTACTGTTTGAATGGCTGCATTTAGAGGGGGCATTAGCCAACTATTCTGTTAGCCACTACAATAAGTTAGTCCATCAGCCATTCCATATTTGACATATGCTGTCTGAATGCATTACATTCTGACAGTTTCTGTAAGTGCATTAGCACATTTTAATACTGCATGTTGAAGGCTTGCCCTTTCACAAATAATGGAAACATTTTTTTTACAATATTTAACACTTTGAATTCTACATTAGTGATAAAATATAAAGGGAAAATCATTACAGTAACATAGTAAAGTAGAAATATAGGATAGAATAGAATAGAATATTGTTCATCAGACTGGAAAAAAGCCTGTAGCTCATCAAAAGATAGTAGCACAAAAACATATATTGACATGAAAAAATATGGAAGCCAAACTCACTGTATTGTTTGTACTGTATTGTATTGTGACTAAAATACTGAACACTGTGTCCTGTGCTCCTTCCCTCAGGTATGTGCGTATCCTAGGCAACATGGTGCATGCGATCCAGATCAAAACCAAGCTGTGCCAGCTGGTGGAGGTGATGATGGAGAGACGGGATGACCTGTCCTTCTGCCAGGAGATGAAGTTCAGGTCGGTGTCAGCGGCTCATTGTTCGATATAGACACATGCCTCTGGACCATTTGCATGTTAGTGATAAAACACCCTCAACGAATGCACACTTGCTGACTGTGCCACTTCTTTACATATAGGATTGTTTGCTAGACCTTAAAAACTGAACAGGATGCAAACATATTTGACTGCAAGGGCAAGAAAGTAATAATAAACCCAAAAATCTGGTATAAGGTCTTAGCTTTCCATATGGTCTTACTTTATTTTTCCTGTTTTTGTCCTGCTGTGGTCTTCCTCTGTTGTTTGTAGGAACAAGATGGTGGAGTACCTAACTGACTGGGTAATGGGAACCTCCAACCAAGCTGCTGATGATGATATCAAGTGTCTGACAAGGTGCAACTCTGATTCATGTGCACAGCTCGACTAATGCAAGGAACTCTGAGAGCTCCATCCTCTCAATTGGTCTTTCATTTTATGTTTGTGTGTGTGTGTGTGCATATGATGTACAGGGACCTGGATCAAGCCTGTATGGAGGCAGTGGTGTCTCTGTTAGCTGGTCTCCCTCTGCAGCCAGAGGAGGGAGACGGAGTGGAGCTCATGGAGGCCAAATCTCAGCTGTTCCTCAAGTAAAAACACACATGCACTCAATCTTAAAGTTCATAATCAGTTAAAGATGAAGCACACCCTCACTTTTTTATAGGACACATCTATCCCTTATATTTAAAAATGCAATTACAGTGACCCGGTTTCTCCTTTAGATGGCACTTAAGCTTTCTCCAATAAGCACTTCAGCTTACTAGAGAAAGACTGTTGTAACCAGGTTACTTTGTGTAGGTAGGTACAAGTGCTGCTTGTGGTGTGTAGTGCAGTAGTCCGGTTGAGCTTCCAGCCTTCTGGACTTCAGCAAAACACTATGTTTGCTCTTTGTAAGGATGACTTTATACTCAGTGTGTCCACAAAGTCCTTCGTTCACCGTGTAGTAAGGGAATACAGAGGGTAATACAGGGCATCCAACCTGCCCCATACTCCACAAGATCATCATTAACACCCCTGAGTATTTGGTAACACAGTATTGAGAGGTACAGTTGGATGACTAGAATGTGAAGCATTATGAAAGTGTGTAAAATATATCGAGAAAAAGGAAAAATATAGCTTTCTTTACAAATGGAAAATTACCTTTATGGATAAGCCTTTTCTAATATATTAGCTGTTGTTTGTGGTGGGTTGCAGGTACTTCACCCTGTTCATGAATCTACTGAATGACTGCAGTGAGGTGGAGGATGAGGGCCAAGCAGTGGGTGGACGAAAGAGAGGAATGTCCCGCCGCCTAGCCTCCCTCCGCCACTGCACTGTCCTAGCCATGTCAAACTTGCTCAACGCTAATGTAGACAGTGGCCTCATGCATTCTATTGGTAAGTCAGTCAAAGTGTTACAGGTTGAAAAATGTTGCTTTCTACATACAAGTTACCAACAGTGTTTCCCCCTGAGTACCATTGTTAACTTCTTTCTCCTTAGGTCTAGGTTACCACAAGGACCTGCAGACACGAGCTACCTTCATGGAAGTGCTGACCAAGATCCTGCAGCAAGGAACAGAGTTTGATACGCTGGCAGAGACAGTTCTGGCAGACCGCTTTGAGAGACTTGTGGAGCTGGTTACTATGATGGGAGACCAGGGAGAGCTGCCCATCGCTATGGCACTGGCTAATGTAGTTCCTGGGTCCCAGTGGGTGTGTACCTTTTTATGATTTAGGACAGGCTTCAAACAATATGTTAGGATATGTGGATGTGGATAGGGTGTGGTAATGAACGACACAAGGAATTGTTTTCCAGCATTTATTTGCTCCTGCAGAAGACATATAACACATTAAATACCTTCTGGTCTCTTTTCAGCTGCACTTCTGCTCCCCTCAGCAATACAAACAGCACTGTGTGGGAGATGTGTACTCGTTACGTAAAATACATAAAAGTACATTATTAACAAACATGTACTTAATTAACTACTTAATCAGGTTAAACATTACAGCTGAGAGCTATTGAAACTGACAGAAAATTATAAAACTGTTTATAACAATAAGCCACCTCAAAAACCATGAAAAACTATACAGACATGAAAAACAGCAACAGCTGGTGGACTAAGTAAAAAGCTGTGTGGAGTAGGGAGACTATACAGAGATAACAAAAAAATTACATTACAGCATTTAACAAAGGACAACACATACATGCAGAAGACATATAATCCATTAAATGCTTTCTTTCTGGTCTCTTTTCAGCAGCACCTCTGCTCCTCTACAACCAAAATAACAGAATTTAAACCAGGAAATAGATGCTAACATCTCTGAATGTGACTCACATGACACAGAGGGGGCCGCCACAATATAAATGGCGCCTAGCAGGCTAGCAGTGAAGCTAAACGGAAACATCTACAAAACTTATATTAGCCGTCAAAACAACACAAAACAGTTGGATGGTTTTAACAGTTAACAATATGCAGAAACGATTACAACATAAATAGTTAAATTTCTAAAGAAAACTATAAAATGACGTGGCACGATTTTTCTACACAATTTACCCTCGGCAATGCAAAACAGCACTGTGGGGGAGAGGCAGGGCTATGGAAACCTCAGGGATGCAGAGGGCACTACGGAGGCTTAGGGTGCACAAACAGGGTAATATATAGCTACATAATTTCCATAGGAAACATTTATGAAAGAGATAAAATTCACACATTCAAATTAGAAATAAGAATAAATGTAGTGCATTTTTAAATCTGTTACACATCTCCATAAAACTTTTCTCCAGCAATGATTTACATGTGTTGTATTTCCAGGATGAGCTAGCCCGAGTCTTGGTGACGCTGTTTGACTCTCGCCACCTCCTCTACCAACTGCTGTGGAACATGTTCTCTAAAGAGGTGGAGCTTGCAGACTCCATGCAGACTCTCTTCAGAGGAAACAGTCTGGCCAGCAAAATAATGACTTTCTGTTTCAAGGTTGGAAACTCAGCATGACTTGTGTTATGAAATAATTAGAAATGCCTATGTATGACATAAAACACAGATGGGTGATAAATAAAACAAAAAACCAACAAAAAGGGTCTTAGTTAGGTGCTCAGCCACTACGTGTTTCACAGGCTTCACAGGTTTATGCACTACAACTCTACTCTCAACATCCCTTTCAATGTAATTGTCAACGGACTGTTCTTGCTAATACAGTCTGATCATGTTACTCTTCTGTTTGTCCTTGCATATCACAATAATGCAAAAGCATCAGGGCCATAGACCTAAATGCAGATGTAACTTTAGTAACTGTTCCTATTGGAACAATAGGAAACAGTCTTTGTGAGTGATGCTCTGTGCCCCAACAATCATCCCTCTTTCAAAGTCACTTAGACCTTTTCCTCTTGCCATTTTGATACAAAATCTGACTATTTTATGTTGTCTTATGTCAGGTATATGGAGCAGCATACCTACAGAAGCTACTGGAGCCTTTATTAAGAGGGGTCATCACCACGCCTGAGCACATCAGCTTTGAGGTGGACCCCACCAGGTACCTGCATCTCCTTCTAAAAATATGTGGAAAATATGTGTGGATGCATAATTATACCACCATCATCAGGCAGATTGGGCTAATATTTTTTGTGGAGTATGTACACAGCATGCACATCATTTGTACGTAAGCTAAGTTTAATTCTAGCTTGCAGCAATATAAGCAAACATAAAAAATAATCAATAGGTAAGAGCCATGTACACCAAACAATCCAAAACAGTATTATATTTGTGGTGTCTTATTGCCTTATTGGTTGGGCTCAAAATATTCTGAAACAAATTCTGAAGATATCTACTAACTTTCATGATGATTGGACAAATGGTTGGTTTGTGAATTACTGCGAATTTCCTGCTAAGCACTGCCTTTTGCAAAGACATTTTGATGCATGGTGACCATGTTTTTTTGTCCAATTTTACTCATTTATGATAGAAATGCATAACCTAGTCCTGCAATGCTGCATACCTAATTTGGTGTTAACATAGTCAAAAACCAAAAAGTAGACATCACATTACTGATTTTTGCATTATGAAATTACGCAAAAAAACGATCATGGTGGACTGTTAAGGTTCAATAGGCTATTTTGTAGAGCACACCAAGCTGGACAATTTTGAAGTCTGTCAGAGTCATCAAGTGAGGGGGTATGCCCATTTCGAATCACATTTTTGGGCCTCAGTCACAGTGACGCCATGTGGCCGTACAATTGTACATACAATTGGCCATGTTTTTTGACCAGTCTCGCATATTTATAATAGAAATGTGTATCTCAATCCTTCAATGCAGTATACCGAATTTAGTGGTTGATACAGTCAAAATCTTAAAAAGTTTAGTATGTGACGACCGGCCGACCAACCAAGAATTATAACATGGTGGACACTGATGGTCCAAGAGGCTTTTTTTTTTTTTTTTTTTTTTTTTTACAGATAATATTGTGCTGGTAATGTTACAAAACCTACATGAAGTTTGCACTAGTATGCTGCACTAGGATAGTATAAAGTGCACATTTTCATTTTACTATCTTGCATACATTTCACAGAACAACATCATTTCTGTTATTTCCATCTAATTATAGGCATGACTGTGTAGTTGACACTGAAAGAAGAATCTCTCCCTATTCAAAAACCACAGATTTTAATACCAATATTTTTGCTGTGGTAAGGACTAAGCCTCAATGGTAAGCCCTCTACCAGGTGAGCTATCAGGGCCCTCCTTGGTGGTGTCCATCTACTTCAGCATCAAGCATCAGTGATGTAAACACACCCGCTCCCTTGGTCTTACCAAGTCTTGTGTCCTATCAACACGAAACATGGTTTTCACTCCAGGATGACTGATCAGGACAAATCCTGATCAAATATGACTCCCAGATTCCTCGCAGTGGAGCTGGAGGCCAGAGTAATGACATCCAGAGAAGTTATGTTGTTAGAAAAGGTGTCTCTAAGGTGTTTGGGGCCAAGCAGAATAACTAATAAGAAAATTGCTGCTCATCCAGGACTTTACGTCCTTAAGGCAGACTTGAAGTTTAGCCAACTGATTGGATTCATCTGGGTTTATTGATAAATATAATTGGGTATCATCTGCACAACAGTGGAAATTAACAGAGTGCTTGATAATATTACCCAGAGGAAGCATATATAAGCTAAATAGTATCGGTCCAAGCACTGAGCCCTGTGGAACTCCATGTCTAACTTTTGGGGTAAGCACTGCTGCATGTAAGTGGTGACAATGGTCACACCTCAGTTAATAAGAGCCATGCATCCCCTTGGTGGGCTGAAGTGGCTGATCTCTATAGGAGACCAGCCAGTTTATTGTTTTCATTTAAAAGTGGTGGAGAATGTGGGTGAAGACAATGTCTTCAGCATTTCCCTGGTCTCTGGAGGGTCGCCAGTTTCTGGTTCCTTTCTAGTTCCAGTGGAACGAGTGCATAACTACCCACCACAACTATCTCTCCAAAGATGAGGGATGAAATTAGCTAGTAACTGGTTAGAGCTGGGTAGCTTAGACTCTGTAGTGGCTTGTTGATTTCATCTTTGCATTTTCCAGTCCAAGTAGTAGTGATTTTTGGGTTTCCAATTTTCAGTCTCTTACAATGGCTAGTATTGTAAAGTCTATGCCCTTTGCTTGGTCTTTGATATTGCATATTGTCATTTTTGTTCTATCTTGGTTTCCTCTTTGTTGTCTTGGGAAAGCTTGGTTGGCAAGTGTGACTTTTGTATAGAGGAATCTTTGGTTGTGCTACTTTGGTTCGGTGCTCATGTTAATTCCAGTTTTGTGTGAATTTGGTAGCTGGAATTTTTTCCAATTGCAAAGCAATTCACACGTTTCCTGTGTACAATATGCCATTTGAGGTGGGCACTCGACTCCAATTGTACAAGTTCAGAAACTGTCATGCCCCATTCTTTGACCTGTAAACAGTTGGCTAATGTGACTAATTGTTTGCAATCCACTTGCTTTTCTTCCTTATTGGTTCCTCATCCTTAAATCCTCCTCCTTTGGTTCCAAGGTTGCAGGGTGGGTAATTGAATCTGGATAGTAGTGGATGGAAGTTTAGTTCACTGGTCATTTGAGTTTGGGTTTGTGTTAGCCATTCCAGTGTAATAGGGACACTTGGTCAAAGACCACAAGATAAATTCTGTTTTGTATTGTCTTAGACTTCAGTTTTGGTTTTACTTTGTTTTCTGTGTCAGACGTCAAGGAGGAACCTTGATCTTTAAGTGGGGGATATGTTGGAGGCTGTCCTAGCAACCTCAGCAGGAAAATTGGCCAATGTGAGGAGGTTGTCGTCTGATTAAACTCACCTGGACCTTAGCTATAAAAGCTGGCCTGTGTGATCACTTGCTCTCTCCCTTCCCACAACTGGTATCCACCCTGCATCATTGTCTTTTGATTGTGTTTGACTTGTTTCAATGAGTTACTCCTGTTTTATGTAATAAACCACGTATGTGGACTCCCTACTTATCACATCCCCTAAGCCAGGTTGTTACAAGTTCAGAATTCGTGCAAACTGTTCAGCATTATTTAAAGCCCACCTGTATGACTGGTTTAGATCATACAGTTTATTAGTCTGTTCCCTAATTTATGTTTAGTGTGTTTTCTCAGGTTAATATTAATCTGGCTGTGATCTGAAAGGTTGGCTGACAGTGAAAGCGCAGAATGAGGAGGGGGGCCAATTCAGAGATGGCATAGTCACCTACACTTTTCGTGAGAGGCGTATGGTAGTTGAAACATCCCAAACTGTGCCCTTGGATCCTCCCATTTTACATGCAGTATACGGGGTGGAGGCTCTGCAGAGATGTCCTTCCCATTTCTGTTCATTGTTTTGTCTTTTCTCATGTCTGTGGGTGAAGGTCTCAAAAGTGCCTGTCTAAATATACATTTATACCTTGTTTGGTCTATACAGTTGGGTTGTGATACTGTTTGATCATTCAAGTCCCCAAACAGAAATATTTTACTTTGGGCTTGAAAGTGACAAATCTCAGTGTGTAGAAAGCTATAGAACTCTTCTTCGTGGTATGGTGACTCTGATGGGGAGCTGTATTTTGCACAGATATAAATTTACCTCGCAAATGTCTTATTTTTAGGCAGAAGTGGTTGCTTTGTTTTGTGGATTTGATGTGTTTCTTATATTGATTTGAAATCTCAATATCCTTTTTGTTATTTAAAAAAATCAGTGTCTGTAATTTTAAGACCAAAGATGCTGGTGTACAATCATTGGGTATTCCAAAAGCTTATTTTGAAAGCTTTCATATGAGAGAACAAAATAAATTCAGCCAAAACATCAAACAAAACCAAACAGTTGACGGACAAAACTGATACAGCCAATTTACAGGAACACTGACACGTTTAAATTAATGGTGTTTAGATTAGGCTGTTGCGATCAAGGGTAACATAGAGATAGGAGATATTACAAAGTATTGCACATTGTGAGGTGAGGTAAAGAGATGAATAAATATATTGCAGAGTGAGGTTGGTGAGGTTTTTCAGTTTGTTTACATTACAGTGTACAATGCAGCATACAACTGGTACAAAATGGCTATGTGTTCAATACTGTATGGGTAAAATTATATCAAAATCCAAAGTACACGAAGTCTATAAATACTGATTGGCGAAAAGGACACAATTACATAAGAATATAAATAAAGAAATAAATAAGAGCTCCCAGTGGTTTCATAGGGTCCTTTTCCCAAGTTTTAAACCTCTTATCTGTTCTATTTGGTATGAAATCAGAATCGTATACAATCCATCTTAATAGCTTGCCATGTACTAATAGGCCATTCTTTGTGATTGAGCAAAAGTCAACTGGACTTGTTGAAGGTACTTAAAGACGTTTCACCTCCCATCCAAGAGGCTTCTTCAGTTCTGAAGAATTGTCTCAGTCTCAGAACTGAAGAAGCCTCTTGGATGGGAGACGAAGCGTCTTCAAGTACCTTCAACAAGCCCAGTTGACTTTTGCTCAACTCCTAAGGAATAACTACAACCTGGATGAATCTTCACAGACAGATCTTTTTTTTTTTTTTTTGACTTGCATTTTTATTATTTTCCGTTAACAAGTTACATTTCTGTATAAACAATCAATTATAAAGCTAGCAATCACCAACAGCAACCCACCACAACCAGAGGGAGACCATTAACTCAGTCCGTATGGCTTTGCTACCAAAAATAAACAAATAACAGTAGAAATGAAAAGACCATCAATAATAACAATGAGCAAATGACAAAGTATTTACGCCTCTCACAATTCTCATGTACTCATAGTTGAGATGTATCTGCCCCACTTCTGTATATACTTTTGTGCCTTGTTAGTCATCCTGTAAGACATTTTTTCATACGCAGCCACTTTTCTTAGTTCAGAGGACCATTCATCAAATGATAGGGGGTTCCTGATGATTTCCAGTGTCTGAGTAGAATCTGTCTTCCAATCATTATCACAGTCTGTGTCCAGTCCTTCAGCGCATTAGGCCAGTTCAACAATACCTTGGATTGACCAAGGACATATAGTGCAGGACAAAAATCAAAGCGTAAACCTGTTACATGTATAATGTAGTTATGTATCCTTGTCCAGAATAACTGGATTTGTGTACAAGTCCACAGCACATACCATCAACCTGCTTACATTTCCAGCATAGTGCAGAGTCTAACAAGCCCAATCTAAATAATGTGCTTGGTGTCCAGTAGAACCGGTGTAATATCTTGAACTGCATCAGTCTCACTCTTAGGTCTCTCGATAGAGTACAACCATTAGCACATATTTTCTCCCACTCCTGGTCATCAAAAGAGACTCCCAAATCTTTTTCCCATACACTTCTCAAAGAAGCCATACTTTTATTCTCACTGACACTGAACAGCAGTTTGTAATGTTTAGAAGCCTCTTTTCCTCCTCCAAATATCTTGAAAACCATATTGATTTTATCTGCTGTCTGTGGGGCCTGATAATATGAACCAAGGACCCCCTTCAAAGCATGGTGAAGTTGCAAATATCTCCAGTGGTGATTTCTACCCAACCCATATTGTTGTGACAGGTCTTGGAATGACTTAATTATATTCCCACAATATTGGTCCCCTAAGGTGCTAATGCCTTCATCTAGCCATTCCTTCCACAAGAAGGGAACTTTACCAATACAAACCTTCAGATTGAGCCAAATACTTGATGTACAATTTAGATAAGGGTTAACATCTAACATCTTCGAAATTTTCCTCCACATATCCTGAAGATGTGTTATGATTGGATGAGATTTGTTACCTTTCCTAACCTTGGTTGATAGACACTTTATCAAAGGTAAAGGGCCTGTTGCGGATTGCTCTATAGACTGCCATGGTGGGGCCCCTTCTGGAGGCAATGCCCAATGTGCAAGGTGTCTCAAGCTGTAAGCATAGTAATAAAATAATAGTTTCGGAAGACCCAAACCCCCTTTATCTACAGGCTGTTGCAGTTTCCCTAAGTGCATCCGTGGACGCTTACCATTCCAGAGAAAGTCTTTGCAAATAATATCAAATTTCTTAAAATAACTTAAAGGAATACGCAAGGGGAGAGAGTGCAGCACATAGTTAAGTCTTGAAATTGAGTTCATTTTGAGAACATTAACTTAATCCACAAAGACAAGGATAGTGATGACCTGCGCTTTACATCCACAGAGATTTTTTGCATCAGTGGTTCAAAATTCACTTTAATGAGATCATCCAAATGAGGAGGAAACAGAATGCCAAGATATTGTAGACCCTGCTTAGGCCAAATAAAATTGCCTGACTGAAACAATGTGGTGGGACAGAACTTTGTTAATGCCAGGGCCTCTGATTTTGCCCAATTAACTCCGTACCCTGAAAATTTGGAAAATGAGTCAATTATATTTAGCAATGAGGGAACAGATACCTGGGGATCGAATATAAATAGCAGAATGTCGTCTGCGTAAAGCATCAATTTATGGACAGAACCAGCATAAGTAATTCCACAAAAATTCTCATCCCATCGAATTGCTGCAGCCAAGGGTTCTAATGCTAAGCAAAACAATAACGGGCTAAGTGGTGAGCCTTGGCGGGTACCCCTGCCTAATCTAAAATAAGGAGAAATGTACCCATTCGTCTGAACAGCAGCCTCTGGCTGATACTATAATAGTTGTATTCACAGACAGATCTTAAGTGATACATCCAACCACAGATTTGTCTCCTCTCTAATATGTTTTCTCAGTTTATTATCTCCTATTATAGCCTGTATAGGGACACCATCTGTTGTACTAGCCTAAATGTCTTTCCATCTTGCTGAGTAGGAAGGATCATATAAATTTAACAGTGTGTTTATTTGTGCAGCTTGATAATGACTTCATAAGCAAGGGAGGGCTAATCCTCCCTTAATTTTGGGTAACTGCAACATGCTGTACCTGGTCCTTGGTCTCTGTCCTTGCCAAATGTACCCGGAGATCATTTTATTCCATATCCTGAATTCATTATCTGCTACCTCCATTGGCAGGGTTTGGAACAGGTAGAGTAGCCTCGGAAATATATTCATTTTGCTTCACACAATGCTGGATATAGTGCCAATCGTGTCATGGTTCACGTTGACTGATAATGAAGCCATGACACTCCCCTTTTGGAGGCCTGCTATTGGTTGATTCAGTGCTTGGGGGTAGACAGATGTTTTTCTCATTTTCTAGCAGTGAGAAGTGACTGCTGTCACTGCCGAAACACTGCCCCACTGAAACTGTGATCAAAGTTACTTTTAGCCTCTTAATACAAAGATTGTAATTCCTACTTGGATCATAAGTCACACGCTTTTAAGGCCATTTCTCAGAAGTTTTATAAATCCTGGTCCAGATATCTTTGGAACTGACACAAGCTCTTTGGTTGTCTCATCAGGCTGGAACAAGGTGAGAACCTAGAGGAGAACCAGAGGAACCTGCTGCAGATCACAGAGAGGTTCTTTCAGGCCATCATTGGTTCGTCCAGCGAGTTCCCACCACAGCTCCGTAGTGTCTGCCACTGTCTCTACCAGGTAACCCCACTTCACTTCACTTCACTTCACCATTGCCCCAGTTGCTCACCCAACCTCTCTGCCCTAACTCGTATGTGTCATTTACACATTTCAAGCTCCTGCCTCTCCACTCTGAGGTCTCCGGATGCTGTTTAACTCACTGCTCTGCACATCACACACATCAGTGCACAGCTGTACCTTTCAACTACATACATTCTGCCACACCAGTACATCAAAGCCTTTCTGTTTTCATGTCTTTGAAGTTATAAATCAGCTCAGTGATAATTCCCCAGGATTTTATATTCAGGGCAGAAAACTCCTGAAGCACCTGTTTACTGAAACAGGACCTTGTATTCATAGATTTTGCCAATGTGACTCTAGCGTTACCTACCCTACCTAAACAATACTCAGTTTACTGAAAAAGGTGACTAAGAAAACAAATATTCACATTAGAAAATTCTTGGCATTTTTTCCTGAATAATAACTTGGATGGTTAATCGATTATTATAATTGTTGCTTTTTCATTTTCTGTTACTTCTGTCACTAAGTTTTAGTTTCAACACGATACAGAAATAATAACTCAAAAAGTACCAGAAATGATGAGGATAAAGATGGTGTAGTATAGCTATTAATGAGTTCATCTTGCTTATGAGTGTGGTTCAAATCTTTTATTTCATTTAAGTCCTGCAAGTGTTTTTGACCATTTAACCCATATTGAACCCAGATTGGATCGATGTACAAATGCAGAGTTACAAATCCTTCATGTGGTTGAAGAATAAATCAATGGCACAACACAGTAATTTCAGGAACCATTTTTGCTCAACAGCTATATACTAATACATACACTAACTTCATAACGTAATACTACCAGTAGTAAGAAAAGTCGAGTGATGTAATGATCTACAGTATATCTGAATATACTAACCTACCAAATTGTTGACTCCATACACTACTGTGAAAATAACATCATTGACATCAACGGAGTTATTGGGCAGCCAAAAACATCTATGGTCACTGAAAAATGTGAAATATGAAAGTAGTGTTCACAATGTAGTGTTGTTTTGCTAATGCATGGCTCGCTTTCCCTACCAAGAATGAAACACCAACTAAAGCACCAAAAGGATAAGTTTGCTGCTGCTGCAACAGGTATTATGCAGTAAATGCTGACAAAAGAAATTACAACTATCATTGCGTAGGCTCGTCTGAACAGTGATGCTACACAGTGAACAACTTGAGATCTGTATGGAGAGAGATTTGCCTCATAACCATTAATACTAATTGGAGCATTTGAATGAATGTGGAATATATCTATTTATATCTATATCTCTATATCTATCAATCTATAGATAGAGATATAGATCGATAGATAGAGATGGACCCGCCTTCTCATTCAACGATTTTCCTTTATCTTTATTATTTTCTACATTTGTAGAACATTTTTCAAATAGACTGACCTTCATGTCTTAATGTCTTTATGTCATTCATGTCTTCTGAGTGGTTCTTGCCATTATATAGATTAGGACAATAGATGAATAGGGCTATTCACAAAAGATGGCTACTTTGAAGAATCCAAGATATATAAAACACATCATGGTTTGTTTAACACTTTTTGTTTACCAAATGTGTTCCTTCATAGTTTTGGTGTCAATGTGTTCAATGTTTTAGTGTTCAATATTAATCTACAATGTAGAAAACAATAGAAATAGAGAACAAATGTTCAACGAGAAGCTGTTTTCAACAATATCTTACAATATCAGTGAAAAACTTTGATAATGTTACAATTTAGCTTCCAGCTTCTATAACAAAACAATTTTAGCTCTTAACTTCTTTAGAAAACTCCAGTTGCACTTCAGTCTTCTCCACTTAAAATGTCTACACCCTGCATGCTTTCAGCTACAGAAACACTTCAAATGTTAAAATGTTTTGCTTTTCAACTTTTCCAACAGCCAGTTCTGCCGATTCTTCATTTCACTTTTCAGGTTTTTAACTGTACTGCAATGCAGTTGAGTGTTCAGCTTTTCAGGCAAATTAATTTCACCTTGATTCATTTTTAGTAATGTTTAGAGATGCTTAGAGTATGCTTTAGAATGCTGAGTCAGTATTCACACTATTGTTAACCTGTTCTTTATTACGAGTATTACTCTGACTTTGTCTTCTTCCATACGTTTTTTGGACCACTACTACTTATGCATACTTTCAGCTACAGAAAGTATGCAGTATGCAAGTATGCACTTTTCTGTTTTCTACCTTATATACTTTTTAAAATATGCTTTCTCAAAAGTCAGAGGATGGAATGTTCAAATCCTCTTAAACTTACTCCACTTTGAAATACTTCTGCTACTTCATACTTTCAGCCACTTAATTTATAATGGGTGCATATTGCGCTGCTCAGTGTGGGTGACGTTATCAGTGATGTCACCCACTGATACTCTTCTGCCTCTCTGCTTCTTCAAAATTTCTCACTTTGACCCTTTTTACATCCACAACTTGAACTCTTGGTTCACAATTTCTACATCAAAACACAGACAAATTTGTCCTCTTTAACGCAATGTCATTATTTAATCAGTAGGACTTTCAGTTTTTGAATTTTCAGCCCCAAAGCAACGCGAATACCCTTCAACTCTCTCATTCACTCTCATTATATTTTGGCTCTAAAACTCTGTGATATCTACTAGTGCTTTTCCATTACACAGTTTTAGCACGACTCGCCTCTACTCGACTTGGTTTGGGTCGTTTTCCATTACAATTGCGTACCACCACAACGTGGGTGGGGTCGTCATAGCAAGGCGGCCCGAAACTCCAGTGGCGTAATTTGTATGCGACACAAACACAAACACAACACAACTAGGGACATCGAGTGTTTGGTTTGCGTGTAGCCGTTTACCTCGTTCACAGAAATAATAAAAACGCATGGTCGCTGTTGCCATGGCTTTAAAAATGGCGGGTTTGATTCTTGGGAATGAGTCGCTCTCATGACTCATCCAGTGATGTCACTCCCTGGCCAATCAGTGGCCTGCAGTCTGTTGACGTCACATTTTTGGCTCGACTCAGCTCGCTTGGAACCCCAGCCTACTAGGTACTAAAAAAGTACCCGGTACCACGTACTATCACCTAATGGAAAACCCTAAAGGTCGAGTTGAGCCGAGTAGGTGCTAGTGGAAAAACGCCATAGGTTGAATTAGACAACCATCTCATTAATTTCTCTCTGAAACTTTTGAGCAAAACCACACATGTTGGACTTTTAAAATCGTGATGTCTTGGTCGTTTTTTAACTTTGTCCATACAAATCGTCATCTTCAGCAAAGCCTTGTGATGCTGAAAGTGAAAACTGTTCGGCAATACAACCTACTGTTTTGAGCTCTGGTGTCTTGTTAGACTGGCACCTCTATAGGGCTCTCTGTTCTTTCAACAGTTAGGCTCCACCATGACTCAGCACTTTTCAGGCACCAGATACAGTAACACCTGATGCTGATTAAACCTCCAGTTTGTACCTCACTTATACTACCACCACTACCACTACCATTTCTAGTTCTATTTCTGCAACTAGTACTACAGCTACTATTATTACTACTACTGCTACAGTTACTATTCATGGTACTCCTCTTAGTACTACTATTACCTAGTACCAACTACTACTACTACCAATCCTTTTTGCTATTGCTACCTTCTACAATCATTACTACTACTACTAGTACCTTTAGTACTACTGGTAGTACTACTGTTACTTGTACTACTACTACCACTGCTACTACTTCTACCTTTAGCAAGACTACTACTACTACTACTTCTTTCACTACCTTTACTGCTACTGCTACTACTACTATGACTGCTACTACCTTTATTAATACTACAACTGCATACATACGTACACACAGGCACACACACACACACACACACACACACTTGCTTTTCTGTGGGACTTTTAGGGACCAAAATCTGCAGCTGACTCATGTACTGTTTTTCTATCTTTGTGAGGACCTTTAGTGACAGGCACACACATACACATAGACATACAGAATTCCAAACGGGTAACAGGAGCTCACACAGGGAAATTTGTTGGCTACTTGATCAGCATTACAATAGCCCCCATATTGAAACAGGATATTAATAATTAAAAATAATGCTGCATTTTATAAAAAAAAAAAAAAAAAGCCCCCATATGGTAACAAGAAATTATCGGGGGGCACAGATGAGGCTGGAACTTCAAAATACGTAATTCATTTCAGATTTTGACATTTTCAGCAGTGTTTTTGGAATTTATTCTTCAGTATGTTTTTTTCTTTTGTCCATACTTTGAGCTACAGAAACCATTCAGATGTTAAAACATGCTGTATACGCATATGTATGCTTCTATTCAACTTTATTCTACCTTTTCCACTTTTTGTAATATTGAGGTGTTTTCAACAATTTAATATATATGTAAAAAAAACTTTGACAGTATTGCAGTTTAGCTGCCAGTTTTTCTAGCAGTGTGTTTCAGCTTTAGCGTCTTTAGATAACTCTAAATTCTCTTCAAAATCCTACTCCACTTTCAAAATCTACGGCATCTGCAACAGAAACAAATTATTCAAATGTTCAATAGAATGCTCTTCTTTTGAACTTTTCCAACAGCCAGTTCTGCCAATTTCAAAGTTTTAAAGCATTGCACTGCAATACAGTTGAACTTTCTCCTTTTCAGGCAAATTCATTTTGCATTTTGCATTTATGCATTTTAACAATGCAACAGAGCTGAGTCAGCATTCACATAATTGCTATCCTGTTCTTTATCATTATCAAAATTATTCAGTATTTTTGTTCCCTTTAGACATGTATGTTACACAATCACAGTTCAAGATTCATGCAAATTTTCAGCATTTCTGAGAATTTGTATGGGGTAGAAATCCACATTCATAATTTCTACATCATATCGCAGGAAAACTTTTGCCTGTTGCAGAAATGTATATGTATGAAAACAAAGAGACTTACACTTTTGGACCTATGATCCACAATTTCAGGAGACAAGCATAAACAGACTTATATAATCTGTTCCAGTTCTCATATTTTTGACGTTGCAGACATAAAAGCTACATCACTGCAATCAGCAGACTCTTTTGTCTCTTGTAGTAACTTAAAGGCAATAGTAGTTACAGTCTTTGAGCTTTACTCATACTTTACTATGCAGCTCTTCTAAAATCCCTATGAAAATAACACTGTGAGTCAGGAGTCACTCAGCAGTCACCATCACCAAGGCAACCCCCCAGCTGATTGAGATGAGATAATGTATGCAGTTTGACACGCACAAACACAGATAGACGCCGGACTTCCACATTTTCACACTTTTACAGCATTTTTCAACTCTCATTATTCATTTTCAATTTCAGGTACAATTACAGGTTTGAACTCCATTCAGACCTTAAGATGTTCAACATCTCTATACAATATCAGTTTTATTCAACGTTTAAATCCCTTTCGTGCTAATTAAAAACTTTGCCACTCTTCATTCGCATTCAGCCAGCAATGCTGTTTTGCGTCAGCCAACAATAAAGCAATGCAGTTTAACTCCCATCTCCCATACACTATAATTAGCATTTTTCATCCCTTTCCCATCTTTCCAACTCTTTCGTCATATATTCTGGCAATCATTCAACTTTTAAAACTATACAAAATACTCAACTTTGTTAAGGTTTTCAATTCTTACATACTAATTCCTAATCCATTCAAGCCACAGTGTGGTGCCAAAATTGTCTAGCTTGCAGCCCCCAGTTGGACAGTCTGAAGGGACACAATGCATTTTTGGGCAGTTGGGTTTGTCCAGTAAGCTCCATACTCAGTGATGATATAGTATGTATTCTTTTATTTCTCACATGCGCAATCCACGTACTATACAGTTGAAATGCACTGCATGCTCAATTTGACATGTGGCATGTGATTCTGAACACAGCCTTTCTCTTTTGAGACAGTTTTCACAGTGTTCCGAATGTGCGATTCACAAACATATAATTACCGTGTCTATTGAGATTTCTTTTTTGGTTGAGTGGAGAAACTCATCTCTATTCAGTGAAGTATACTCACTCTCACTCTATAATATTGCTAATCTATGTATTGGGTAGTTTAGCTAATGCCTTGTCAACAAGTACTCACTTCCCCAGACTCCTATGTAATGAAATTATTGGTTTACTATAGCGAATAGCACTAGCTAAACTGCCCAGTAGTCAGTTCAGCAATATTACATGAGACGGTATGCTGAACCATTCTTGTTAAGACTGAGGTACTTTACCTGACTTCAGTTGCTCTACTCCACCACTAAAGAATCAACCTCAGTCGAAAGCAAATTGTCAATCTGTAGTTAGTAGTGTGTAAATCGCACATCCGAAACACCACGAAATTTGTCAAAAGAGGACAACCATTTCAATGACTGCACGCCACTTGATCCACAAATGCAGATTCAACAGTTCACAAGGCATTTTTTATCTGAGACCGTCTAATTGCATCTAATTCGTATGAACATAGAAAAAATCATATTTATTTAGGTATTTTTGCAAAATATAAAAATTCAAATCCTTGCACATTCATTCAAGTATCAATTTACAACATAAGTTAACTTCTAAAAGGGCATAGGTTGACTCCTATTAGTATTATTAGCCATGAGACAAGTCTCTCTCCATTGTTCTGTGTTTGATGCCAATAGAAATCTTAATGGACAGCAGTTATGTATTCAGAGAATAAAAGGCCTCATATATAAAAACAGGTGTAAATGCAAGGATCTGTGATCTGATGCTATTATTGAGGTAACGCATACAGATCACATGTAATGATAGGTGGAGATGGGGTCTTACAAGCTATGGCAAAAGTTAGTAAAAAAAAAAAAAAGTTCAGATGGGGCCAGACATGCTTCACTGTAGCTTTTATAGATTATTGACCAGACCACTCTGCAACGCTTACCCTGTCTGACGTGATGGTGAAAACCTAAAAACTGTGATCACACCTAATCCTCTGCATTTGTAATGGCCATGACTATCCTGTTGGATCAAATTCGTGGAGAAGAAAATGATCTGCAGGTCTTAACTCTTCCTATGTGTGTCATACCAGCTGATTATTATTTGGATGGGTGCAGCAGGGTGCTCCCTGGAGACATATTTTTGTTCCATACACTAGCTAGAATAACCGAGAAGGTATTGCAGACAGAAGGTTGCCACATCAGGTCAGGTATCCCCTATTGCCTACTCTTTCCATCAAAATATCTTCTTTATTGCAGAACACATCCAAATCTGGCAGCTCTGTTTGATTATGTGCAGTTGAGTGACAAGATTATTTTTCTCATAGTTAAAGGTGCTGGTAGGGACGTGCTCCTGCTGTCTATGCCCAAATCTAACAATGGATTAGGTGTCATCACAGCACTGAAGGATGGCAACTAACTGGTTTGGCCTGACTGGCCATCATCAAATATGTCTACCAAATGATATTATAGCCTAACCTCAACACACAGGTCTTTTCCACACAAATAAAAAGCAGCGTCACGCTGCTGTTGTCTTGCCCATACTACCGTCAAAAGCTCCGTCTCCTCAAACTCAATAAACAAATAACTTTATTTTTAATGTGTTACATATATTTTACTAATTCAGAATGTTTTATACTCCATAAAAGTGGTCAAGGTTTTTGATTACAAAATTTGTATTTTCTATGTGTTAACATCTTTGATTTCTCATTCTTCATGTTGGATTTCCTTTTACAAATGTGCGTATGTACACACACACACACATACTAATACTAATATAGTCTTAAGAAGTCAAACCACACCAGCACATGCATGGACAAGCTTCAGGTCCCCTGAGCAGTGATGAATGCCTTTTATTTTCCTATGTTATAATAGATGTGAATTTGTGTACATAGGATTAGGGGTGTGTGTGAGTGTGTAAAGCTGGTGCTGTGACCATGATTGTGCTCATCTCTGTTCTGTAGGCAACTTGCCACTCTCTACTGAATAAAGCAACAGTAAAAGAAAAAAAGGAAAACAAAAAATCAGTAAGTTTGGAGACTCTACTTTCCCTCAGATACTTTCCCCCTACAGCAAAAAAGCCTTTTTTTTTGCATTTTATTAATTTTATTTTTTTATTTTTTCATTTTTGAAAATTTGGTTTTAATATTGGTGTTTTTCTGGAAATGTTATTCTTTTCTCCACATTCAACTTTGTGTACAACCCTCTCTTAAAATCATTGTACTAACATCAGTGCCATTTTATGTATTTTCAATTAACAGTTTCCTGGAAACCAGCATTCTCTTTTTTCCTTTCTTTCTTTACTCTGTTTGAATGGAGACATTTTCTCAGAACATTTCATCTGCACTAAAATCATGTTTGTCCATCTTATATGACTCACTTTAATAAACCAACCCCAAGAAACCTCACCTGTCTTAACTAACATGGTTTTATAGAAGACACGAATTGTCTTTAGATGAAGTACTCTGATGAGCTGTCCACCCTCTGTCATGGGTTGCATTCCTCAGCTATATGGTCTCCTTTTTCCCCACCACTTTGAATTTGAGAGTGTGTTTCTGCATTCTCATGTTTTTCTTAGAGTCCCCCTCAGAACCTTGCACTCTAATATAGATGCTCTTGGGCAGATTTCCCCATGCCTTCCTCAAACAAACATGGCCTTCACAGGTCTTTAGTGGACTCTGGATCAAATTTCTTTTTTTCTCACTTATTTTACCTTGGCCCTCACCCCATGCTACCTGAAGGAGTGCAATATGGTAAAATTATGTCTATACGTATTAGGGCCCAAGCACAGAGTGGACACTCTGCAAGGACCTATTGTAATTCAAAGAATTATTAGGGCCCAAGCACAGAGTGGACACTCTGCAAGGACCTATTGTAATTCAAAGAATTATTAGGGCCCAAGCACCATGTAGTGAGAAGACTTGGAATTAGGGTCTGACCACTAAGTAGAACACTCAGAGAGGATCTATTGTAAGTCAAGGAATTGTTAGGGCCTGACCAACAAAGGGTGTGAGGACCCCGTTGTAAGGCAAGGAATAATTATTAGGGACCTGTTGTATTGCAAAGAGTTGTTGTTATGGCCTGCGCACAACAGTGCCAGGAGGCCAAAACAGTCTGGCATTAAGTCTGAGGAACCTATTGTTTTGGTAGAGATTATTAGGTTCCAAGCACAAAAGTATTGACACTGAAAGTACAAGAAGCCAATTGTATTTGCAAAGATTATATAAAATTTTTCTCCCGCAGAATCTCATTTTTGAGGGGTTCATTATGCGCATGTTAGAAATTGTGAAAATTGCAAAGTTAAACAGTGATTGGGCTTGTGTGTGTCCAGCAGACTCTATAGGGCTCCCAAACGCACACCAGCTTTGGGATTAGTGGTCCTATTGTAATTTGAAGAATTCTTCTTCTTCTTATTATTATTATTATTATTAGGGCCTGAGCACAAAGGGGCACACTCAGCAAGGATTTATTGTTATTTGAAGAATCATTATTATTAGGGCCCAAACACAGAGTGGTGCATTTTGTGAGAAGCTATTGTAATTCAAAGAATTCTTGGTGTGAATGCTGAAAGCACAGGGCGAATACTGAAAGATTTCACAATTTATATTCTTCTACAGCAAAAAAATATTCTATTGTGAATTCTGATTCAGCATTCACGCAAATAAAATGTTCTCACTTTTCTTTTTTCTATTTTGTATACTTTTTTAAATAATCAGCTTTTTTCCCCAAAAAAAGTTACACTGTAAGTCAATGGAAGGAAAGTTCAAATCCTCTTAATAATTTAAAGCGACTGACTTCATTCCACCTTTAAATGGATGACAAAACTCTTACGTTTTGGTTCAGCTTTTTAAAATCTTTAAGTTTTTAAAATATTGAAGTTTTATGCCCTTTTGAGTTATGCCCTTCTATGAGTTATGCCCTGTGTGACGTTACCTGTGATGTCATCCACTGATACTCTCCTTCCTTTCAGTTTCTTCAAAAATTTCTCACTTCAGCCATTTTAAAATCCACAACTTAAACTTTCTATACACAATGTCTACATCAAAACATAAACAAATTTGTCCTCTTTAACACCATGTTATTATTTAATTAGTTAGACTAGGTTTTTGAATTCTAAGCCCAAAAGCAATG